>NC_134689.1:321359742-321442242 GCF_050947455.1 Rhinoderma darwinii
ACCAGCTGACTCTCGGCCAAAGCAGTCTTGTCAGTCTCGTCATAGATGAGTCCGAGAGCAGAAAAGAAAAGATCAACGGAGGAAAGTTCAGGGGCGTCAGGAGCCAAGGAGAAGGCCCATTCTTGGGGCCCTTCCTGGAGCCGGGACATAATTATACCCACCCGCTGGCTCTCAGAACCTGAGGAGTGGGGCTTTAAACGAAAATAGAGCCTACAACTCTCCCGAAAGGAGAGAAAAGTCTTCCGGTCCCCTGAGAACCGGTCGGGCAACTTGAGGTGGGGTTCAAGAGGTGAGGTGAGGGGGACTACCATGGTAGCATCAGGCTGGTTGACCCTCTGAGCCAGGGCCTGGACCTGTAGGGAGAGACCCTGCATTTGCTGAGCCAGGGTCTCAAGTGGGTCCATAGTGGTGTCAGGGACTAGGGTAGACTAGGTATGGGCTTGTGATTATGTAATGACGGGGGTGGGGAAACAGACAAGTGAGCCCTAATCTACCCACCACTCAGTCCCTGCCTACTTGCAACGACTCGCCCTAGGCGACGGGGTACAACTGGGCGACGGTCCCTACGCTCAATAAGTGCACGACAGACAAACAGACAAGGGTACACAGAGCTAGGGGGAGAAAGGGGCAGTTGCCCACGGCAACACCGTGAGCAACAAGAGACGTGAACAAGCCGAGTCAAACCAGGAGAGTACGAGGTGCCAAACGCAGAGCAGAAGAGTAGTAAACAAGCCGAGTCAAACCAGGAGCGTACGAGGTACCAAACGCAGAGCAGGAGAGTAGTCAGCAAGCCGGGGTCAATATGAAGCAAGGACTATGGTACAAGAAGCTGCAGCAGGGCCAGGAAACCAAACGAGAAGAATCACAAGCAAAGGAGGAACAGGAAAGGCAGGTATAAATAGACAGAGGGCGGGAGCTAGCTCCGTCTGGCCAGGCTGTGATAGGTTCTCCCACTCCTAAGCCTGCCACCCTGAGTGGTGGAAGATGGAGTCAGTCTCACAGACATAGAAGCAGGTGCAGACTGATTATCTATGGGCGTTAACCCCAAAGCTGTGCCTGGCAGATCCTTTACACGCTGTTTCCTTTTCAATCCTTTCACTGCTCCATGTTTTAAATGTGTAACAAAACAACAAAAAAAGACACCCTAAATGCCCGAAGGCAAAAGGAGCCCTAATTTGTCAACTACCTATGAACAATCATGAATAAAATAAGAAAAAACTTTATTAATGCTATTGTAAGCAATTTAACGAACCACAATTATTAATATGATAAATGCCAGCTGCTAGAAGGTAAATTCCTAGGCGCGTTGCCTGTGAGACAGCTATCAATAGCACAATTGTATCTAGCGGCTGAGCATTGTATTAAAAATAGTTAGCACCCCCCCCCCCCCTTCTCAATTCACCTTCTAGCAGCTGGCCTTGATCATTTTAATAATTGTGGTTCGTTAAATTGCTTACAATAGCATTAATAAAGTTTTTTCCTATTTTATTCATTATTATTCAGATAGTTGGCAAGTTAGGGCTCCTTATGTTTTAAATGTCGACACACTTGCAGTGGCGGGTCGCAGTATTACAGCCGTCTCCTATAAATTTGAATGTGACACAACTGTAATACTGTGAACTGCCGCTACAAGTATGTTGGTATTTTACAGTATCGAGTAGTGTGAGTGATGAAGACAAAGCAGTGATCGCACTAGCTCCATGGCCCCTCCAAAGCAGCTGATCGGCCGACTTGTTGTGAGTCGGATCCCCACCTATCAGATATTAATGGCCTATCCTGAGGATATTTAAGTAGGCATCTAGCCCTTTTTTAAATGCTGACATAGTATCTGCCATTACCACCTCTTGGAGTTTGACTACTCTAAGGGTATGTTCACACGAGGGCGTCCGTTACGGCTGAAATTACGGGGATGTTTCAGCCTGAAAACATCCCCGTATTTTCAGCCGTACCGGCATGTGCAGGCGCTTGAACGCCGCGTCAATTACGGGCGTAATTAGCGCTGCTATTCATTGGAGTCAATGAATAACGGCTCCAATTACGCCCAAAGAAGTGACAGGTCACTTCTTTGACGCGGGCGTCTATTTACGCGCCGTCTTTTGACAGCGGCGCGTAAATATACGCCTCGTGTGAACAGACAAACGTCTGCCCATTGCTTTCAATGGGCAGATGTTTGTCAGCGCTATTGAGGCGCTATTTTCGGGCGTAATTCGGGGCAAAAACGCCCGATTTACGTCCGTAAATAGGCCGTGTGAACATACCCTAATTGTAAAGAATCCTTTCCTATATTGATGTCTGAAGCGCCTTTCCTCCACATGTAATAAATCTACCCCGGCCCTTTGTAAAGTCCTTGGAAAGAATAAATTATGTTCTAGCTCTTTTTTATTGGCCACACATATATTGACTATACATGTTAATAAGATACCTTTAAAGGCTTTTTTTTTCCCCAAGCTGAACAAGCTTAATTTTTCTAGCATTTCATTGTTAGGGTATGTTCACACGCAGTGTTTTCAGGCGTAATTCAGGCGTTTTACGCCTCGAATTACGCCTTAAAAAATGGCTCCATTACGCCTACAAACATCTGCCCATTGCTTGCAATGGGATTTACGATGTTCTGTTCCCACAAGCCTTTATTTTACGCGTCGCTGTCAAAATACGGCGCGTAAAATGACGGCTCGTCAAAAGAGGTGCAGGACACTTCTTGGGACGTTTTTGGAGGCGTTTTTCATTGACTCCATTGAAAAACAAATCCAAAAACGGCCGTAAAAAAACGCAGCGAAAAACGCGAGGTGCTACAAAAACGTCTGAAAATCAGGAGCTGTTTTCGCCTGAAAACAGCTCCGTATTTTAAGACGTTTTTGGTCACTACGTGTGAAGATACCCTGAGAGACACCTGGCATGCAGGGAAAAGAAAACTTGGATCCAGCGCAATTTAAAAAAGAAAGTGTCTTCAAACTTTATTGTCAGCATTTAAGATCCAAACTGCATATGGGGGTGAATGCATTGACAAGTAGCCTACGTGTTTTAGACGTATCACACGTCCTTACTCATGGCAAGTCGCATCAAGACCTGCCATTCCATTTCCTAATCCAGGAACCGCCTTTGAACCCTCTACAGCTCTCCTATTCACATTTTTACAATGTGAAGCCCAAAACTGAATCCCATATTCAAGATGTGTCTCTACAAGGGATTTATAGAGGGGTAATATTATATATGCATCATCAGGGGCGTAGCTAAAGGCTCATGGGCCCCGATGCAAAGGTTCTTCTTGCCCCCCCCCCCCCCAAACTTCTCAGGGCCGATGGCCCGCAGCTTTCAGCTGGATCGCTGGGTCTCCTAAGTGATCCAACAATGCAGCACTAGCAGCCAGAGGCGTCACTAAGGACTTAAAACATCAGGGGGAATAGCCCCAATACATATGTGCCCCCCCAAAAATAAAAATATGTGCGTGTATGAATATGTGCACATATATATATATATATATATATATATATATATATATATATATATATATATATGAGACAGCATATCTATAGCACTACGACCCTAAAGCTATGGATAAGATTAGATACATCGGCTTAGCAGACAGCAGCACACATTATAGGATTAGATACAGTGGCTCAACAAACAGTATCACACATGATAGGATTAGATATAGGGCCCAGCAGATAGTATCACACATGATAGGATTAGATACAGTGACTCAACCGACAGTATCACACATGATAGGATTAGATACAGTGGCTCAGCAGACAGTATCACACATGATTGGATTAGATATAGGGCCCAGCTCGCTGACATTGCAGCTCCAGCGCTAGACCCAGGAAAGGTAAGAATAATAATTATTTTCCTTTTTGACGTGATACTAATTATTTATGTGTGTTTGTTTTTTTACAAGTTCGGTTGTTGAACTACTTCAGATTCGAGGACTACTTCGATAACTGCGTTTTTTTTTATTCTCAATAAAATGGATAACGAGGGTTGTGTGGAATTTTTATTTCAATATAATATTTTATCTATGTCTTTGTATTTGTTTAAACTTTACAACTACTGCCCTAGTAATTGTCTCTGGCTGATTCACAACGGCCATTACTAAGGGGGGGACTTAATGTTAGACATGAAGAGGTTAACACTAATCCCCATTATTACCCTGGTACCCAGCGCCACCAGGAATAGCGGGGTATGATCTGTAGTGACAGAGGGGCACTGGGGCGGCTGCAGTCTGGTATTATTAGACTGGGAAAGGCCCAAAACTGTGACCCTTCCCACCCTGGTAATGCTAGGCTGCTGCTGCTATGTTGTATCTGGCTGGTTATAAAAATGGGGGAACCCCACATCGTGCTGTCCAATTATTTATAAAAAAAATGACGTGGGGTCCCCCCAATTTTTCATAACCAGCCAGATACAACACAGCAGCAGCAGGGTGGGAAGGGCCACTGTTTTTGGCCTTTCCCAGCCTAATAATACCAGCCTGCGGTCACCCCAGTGTCCGACCATCACTACAGATGGTCGGGTACTGGTTCGTACCCGGCTCTTCCTGGCACCCCTGGTGGCGGTGGGTACCGGGGTAATAATGGGGATTAGTGTTAGCCTTTTCACCGGTTAACACTAAGACCCGCCTTAGTAATGGACGCTGTCAATCTGTCAGCGGCCATTAGTAAGTTGGAGGCGATAAAGTTACAAAAAAAATACAAAGACATAGGAAAAATAGATTTATTTAAATAAAACACCCCGCCGTCATCTAAGTAGTCCTCAAATCCGACGTAGTCCAACGACTGAACCTGTAAAAAAACACAAAAAAAGGGCCTGTTCACATTACTGCAGCCCTTCCGTTGATGGGTTCCGTCGGGTTAACCCCTCAACAGAAAGGCAAACTGAAACCTCCGCTTCAGTTTCCCTCAACATTGATCTCAATGGTGACGGAAACGTTGCTAAAGAGTGGCAGGGTTCCGTTGTTTTGATTCCGCCAAAACAACAGAACCCGTTCACAACGGTGACAAACGGAAACCATTAGCAACGTTTCCATCAGCATTGAGATGAGATCATGTTTCCGTTTGCCTTTACGTTAAGGGGTTAACCAGACGGAACCCCTCAACGGAAGGGCAGCGGTGATGTGAACAGGGCCCATGTGCATGTGTGATACTGTTTGTTGGACCCTGTATCTAAGCCTAATGTAGGCTTAGATACAGGGTGCAGCAGACAGTATTCTTATGCAGTATAAGCTGGGGCCCTGTATCTAAGCCTAACACACGGTAGGCTTTAAAGGTTGTCCAGTCCCTAAACATTGATGGCCTATCTTCAGTATAGGCCATCAATAGCTGATGGGTCGGAGTAAGACTCCCGGGACCCCCGCCAATCAGCTGTTTTGAAGGAGTTGCAGCCACTCGTACGAGTGCTGTATCCCCTTCATTTCCCTCACTTGCTCACACTGTGACTCGCTGACACATCTGTGTCGGCGATTCAGTGTGAGAAAGTGACCGGAATGAAGGGGAAGTAGCACTCGTACGATAACGGTAGTTTTTCAGGGCTGATTTACATCCGTGCGGGACCCAATTTCACAGATCCCTCATAGACTTGAGTCTACTGAGGGATCCGTGAAAACGGGCAAAAATAGGACACGTCCTATTTTTTCATGGGCTGTTCACATGGTCTGTTAAAAAAACGTCTGTGTGAATAGCCCCATAGAAGTACATTGATTTTAATGCAGCCATGTGACAGCCATTAAAAAAACGGCCATCTCACATCCAATTATCCCATTCGTGTGAGTAAACCCTTATCAACATTAAAATATACGTGCCATGTTTTTGCCTATGTTGCGAAATATTTTATAGTCAAGCTGAGTTTTAAGTATCTTACAAAGTTGTGTATTATCAGCAAAAAGTGACACTTTATTAATGACCTTGAGGATGGGATTGATAATAAAGAGATTAAAAAGTATTAGGCATACCACCGATCCTTTTGGTACCCCGCTGCTGACGTTAGCCCTTTTTGAGTATGTACCATTTACTACTTGTTTTCTAGACCATATGCATACATTGTCGTCGCCCCCCCCCCCCCCCCCCCCCCTCCCAGTCCCTGCATCTGTATCTACAGTACAAGGCTGTTGGGTTGTACAGTCTCAGATGCTTTTGCAAAATCTGTGTACAGTACTATATCATATAAGCCACATTCAGATTTACACTTACCTCCTCATAGAAACCTAGCATGTTGGTTAGGCTGTTTATCAGTTATGAAATTATTCACCGATATATACATTTAAAGTTCATTTCTTAGAATACCTTTAAATATTTTACAAACTACAGATGTCAAACTAACTGGACAGTAGTTACACAGTTTCACCTTCTTACCCTTCTTTAAAATCTCAGCCATTCTCCAATCCTGTGGCACTAATTTTGTTACAAGAAAGTCTAAGAAGATAAGATACAATGGTCTGTCAATTACCAATCTCAATACCCTCACTACCCGTGGATGAATGTCACCTGGGTCGGGGGTTTTATCAATATTCAATTTGCTCAAGCGCAGCTATACTTTCTCCTGTGTTAAGTAGATACTTGTCGTGGAAATCCATCGCTCAAAATATATTAGACTGAAATTTATACGAGTCCAAACAGACTCTCAAGGCCAGACCCCATTAGTCAGTATCCTAATTAGGATATTTCACCGATATATATCGAGAGAGGAGAAGAAAACACACAGACACTTCTGATATGTTCAAAAATGCTCCTCTGAATTATTTATTACCAAACTCAAACTGTTAAACTGAAATTCAGAAGGGGTGTAGGCTTGAGGTTAACCAATCAGAGACAATATAACAATATTTGTTATTCAGTAAAAAGCATACAATAAAATACATCCCAGATACATCATTATAATTCTTCACACATTAGGTTTGCAGGTGTCTTATCTCTCTTGGACAGAATATTCTCGTGGAGATGGGGGAGACCTTCCCTCATGCATACTTGCCACCCTCCCATCTCCCTCCCTGTCCATTCTCTACCAACTTCGCATGGGAACCAAGGTCAAAAATAAAACATACGAAATCAACATTACTTGTATTAAAGGAACAATGACTTTTCTATTCACTACAAAAGAACCAAGATGGGAACTCCAGACAAGATGGCTGCTGCACGAAACTAAATCATTTAAACATTATTATAATCACTTTCACGTAATACATATCTTAGTAATTCGGCATCCTGCTTGATAATTCACAATGTAATTTCATACAGAGAATATAAGCAAATAAATCATCCTTCACATACTATTGGGTGGGGAATCTTTATTACTGTCTCTCTGAATATCTGGCACTGGAAGCTTATCAGGGAACACAGAGGAAAAGTACAGGTTTAATATCTCAGTTCTCGCTTTGTCCTTTACAATTATATTCCCATGGTTATCTTTTAGAGGGACAATATTATTAGATTTTTGTAATGTCAGGATAGGGAGACAGACAGGTGAGCCCTAATCTACCCGCCACTCAGTCCCTGCCTACTTGCACGGCCCGTCCTAGGCGACGGCGCACAACTGGGCGACGGTCCCTACGCTCAATATGTGCACGACAGACAAACAAGACAAGGGAACACAAAAGCAAAGTAATGTGGGGCAGTTGCCCACGGCAACACCGTGAGCAAAAGAGTAGTGGACGAGTCGAGTCAAACCAGGAGTGTACGTGGTAACAAATGCAGAGCAGGAGAATAGTCAGTCAAGCCAGGGTCAATATGAAACAGAGGTCAATGGTAACAGCAGGAACAGCAGAGCCAGGAAACAAAAGAATCACAGGCAAAGGACAAGCAGCAAGTGAAGGTATAAGTGGACCAAGGGCGGGAGCTAGAACCGTCTGGCCAGGCTGCGATAGGCTCTCCCACTCCTCAGCCTAACAGCCTGAGTGGTAGCAGATCGAGTCACTCTAGCAGACCTAGGAACAGATGCAGGCTGATTAACCACGGGCGTCGACACAGAAGCTGTGTCAGGCAAATCCTTCACAGTACCCCCCCTTTTATGAGGGGCCACTGGACCCTTCCTAGGTGGACCTGGCTTGTTGGGGAACCGAAGATGGAACTTCCTGAGCAATAACCCGGCGTGAAAATCCCGGGCGGGTACCCAAGTCTTCTCCTCAGGCCCATATCCTCTCCAATGGACCACGTACTGGAGGGAGCCTTGGACCATCCTGCTGTCCACAATCTTGGCCACCTCGAATTCTACCCCTTCAGGGGTGAGAACAGGGACCGGAGGTTTCCTCGAGGTAGCCAAAGACAGGGAGTAGCATTTCAGGAGGGAGGCATGGAACACATTGTGTATTTGAAAAGACGGGGGTAACTCCAGTCAGAAGGAGACAGGGTTAAGGACCTCAATGACCTTGTACGGCCCTATATACCGGGGAGCAAATTTTTTGGACGGAACTTTAAGGCGCACATTTTTTGAAGACAGCAACACCCGATCCCCGACCACAAACAAGGGGTTAGCACAGGGGTGGGCAAACTTTTTGACTCGCGGGCCACAATGGGTTCTAAAATTTGACAGAGGGGCCGGGCCAGGAGCATTTGGAGGGAGTGTTTGGGCCGGATATACTAAAGCATTAAATGTAGTGTGTGCAAACCTCATAGCACAGTAAGAACACTACAACCCAATTTATTAACTGTCTTTCAAATGTGAAAAATAGCCCTTATCAGTTAATAAATTTGTCTCAAGGAATATGCAAGATATGGCATTTACATACTATTTCGCAGATACTGGGAGGAGGAAATGTAAATAGATTAAAATAACATACGCACTGTGATTTATCAAGAAAAAAGTTCTGTTGACTCTGTAAATTAGCTGCCAACCTCTGAGCAGTAGCCGCCCGTTCTTGTGTTGACTGCTTGCTAGCATAGTTTGCATGCTTCGTGGCAAAGTGACGGCTGATATTGTACTCTTTGAAAACCGAAGGGCTTAATGGTGACGTGAAACGAAGTGAAAATTAAAGTGAAATAAAGAGAAATACGCGCCACATTAACCCCTTAATGACCGGGCCATTTTGCACGTTAATGACCAAGGATTATTTTTTGTTTTTTCATGGTCGCATTCCAAGAGTCGTAACTTTTTTTTTATTACGTCGACATAGCCGTATAAGGGCTTGTTTTTTGCGGGACGAGTTGTATTTTGTAATTGCACCATTTTTAGATGCTTACAATATATTGATTAACTTTTATTAACTTTATTTTAGGAGAGAATTGAAAATAAGCAGCTATTCCAGCATTCATTTTCACGTTATAAATTTACGCCGTTTACTATGCAGCATAAATAACATGTTACCTTTATTCTACGGGTCGGCACGATTACGAGGATACCAAATATGTAAAGGTTTTATATGTTTTCCTATGTTTGCACAATAAAAACCCTTTTAGAAAAAAATTACTTGTTTTTGCATCGCCGCGTTCCAAGAGCCGTCATTTTTTTATTTTTCCGTCGATGTGACCGTATGTGGGCTTGATTTTTGCGGGCCAATGCGTAGTTTTCATTAGTACTATTTTGGGGTACATAGGACTTATAGATTAACTTTTATTTTATTTTTTATGGGGGGAATGGGAGAAAAGAGAGAATTTTGCCGTTGTTTTTTGCGGGTTTTTTGGACGCCGTACATCCGGCGGTTTCATTAATGTGTTCATTTTATTGGTCAAGTTGTTATGATCGCGGGGATACCATATATGTGTATGTGTTATTTGTTTTGACACTTTTACTGAATAAAACCACTTTTTGGGCAAAAAAAAGTAGTTTTATTTGATTTTGACTGTAATTATTTTATTTTTTTTCAACAAACTTTATTTAACTGATTGACATTTTTTTTTTAAGTCCCACCAGGGGACTTCACTATGCGATGTGCCGATCGCATATATAATGCTTTGGTATACTTAGTATACCAAAGCATTATTGCCTGTCAGTGTAAAACTGACAGGCAACCTGTTAGGTCATGCCTCCGGCATCGCCAAACAGGCAGTTGCGGAAGACAGACCTGGGGGTCTTTGTTAGACCCCCGGCTGTCATGGAAACCCGACGGCGACCCGCGATTTGTTTGCGGGGGCGCCGATCGGGTGACAGAGGGAGCTCCCTCCCTCTGTCAAACACATTAGATGCCGCTGTCACTATTGACAGCGGCATTTAATGGGTTAAACTGCCGGAATCGGAGCGCGCTTCGATTCCGGCAGTTGCAGCAGGAGCCAGGCTGTGTATAACAGCCGTGCTCCTGCCGCTGATCGCGTGGGTACACTGGCAGTACCCGCGCCATCACAGGACGGATATATCCGTCCTCCTGCGCGAACTAGCAGCTGCTGAGGACGGATATATCCGTCCTTCGGCGTTAAGGAGTTAACAACGGTCAATGTGTTTTGAGTGCGCCATCTATTGGGAAAAGGTGGGCATTGCAGGGAAAGGGGAAAAAAAAGGAGGTTTTTACTATGATTTGGACAAGTTCGGCGGGCCGGATTAAAAAGCCTAACGGGCCGTATGTGGCCCGCGGGCCGTAGTTTGCCCATGTCTGGGTTAGCAGAATGTCTTTTATCTGCCTGAGTCTTTTGTATGCTCTGGGACGCCTCAAGGTTCTTCTGAACCTGGGCCCAGACTGTGCACAGTTCCCGATGAGCGACATCTACCTCAGGATTGTTGGAACCACCAGGTGAAACGGAGGAGAACCGTGGATTAAATCCAAAATTACAGAAAAAGGGGGAAACACCTGACGAGTTACTGACCCGGTTATTGAGGGAAAATTCGGCGAGGGGAATGAAGGAGACCCAATCATCTTGGCAGTCAGAGATAAAACACCTTAAATATTGTTCTAGAGACTGATTAGTCCTCTCGGTTTGGCCATTAGTTTCAGGATGGAAGGCCGAGGAGAAGGACAGATCAATCTCCAACTTCTTACAGAAAGCCCTCCAAAACAATGAAACAAACTGTTCCCTTCTGTCAGAAACAATGTTGACAGGAACCCCATGGAGATGCAGGATGTGTTTGACAAACAAGGTAGCTAACGTCTTGGCATTGGGTAGTTTCTTGAGGGGCACAAAGTGGCACATCTTACTGAAGCGGTCTACTATAACCAACACCACCGTCTTGCCTTGGGATGGAGGCAGATCGGTGATAAAATCCATGGAGATATGGGTCCAAAGTAATGGGCAAAGAACATAGTCTGCCCGCTGGCCCGGGACCTGGGAGTCTTGGACCTAGCACAAATTTCACAAGCGGCGACGTAGGCCTTAACGTCTTTAAGCAACCCAGGCCACCAATAGGTTCTAGAAATGAGGTGCTTGGTACCCAGAATGCCAGGATGGCCAGATAGTGCAGAGTCATGATTCTCCCTGAGTACCCTTAGCCGGAATTGCAGGGGAACAAATAGCTTGTTCTCAGGAAGGTTCTTGGGAGCTGAACCTTGATCAGCCGCAATTTCGGAGGCTAAGTCAGAATCAATAGAGGATATGATTATAACTGGGGGAAAAACACAAGCAGGATCCTCCTCCTGAGGAGGGCTGGCCACGAAGCTAAGCGACAGCGCATCAGCTTTAATATTTTTAGACCCAGCCCTATAGGTGACCACAAAGTTGAATCTAGTAAAAAACAACGCCCATCGAGCTTGTCTCGGGTTTAACCTCCGGGCAGATTCTAGAAAAAACTGATTCTTGTGGTCGGTAAGGACCGTTACCTGGTGCCTAGCCGCCTCCAGGAAGTGGCGCCACTCTTCAAATGCCCATTTAATGGCTAAGAGTTCGCGGTTGCCAACGTCGTAGTTACTCTCAGTGGGGGAGAACTTCCTGGAGAAGTAGGCACAGGGACGGAGATGGGTGAGGGACCTGGTACCCTGGGACAAGACAGCACCCACTCCCACCTCGGAGGCGTCAACCTCCACGATGAATAGCTCCATTTGGTTAGGCTGAATCAGCACTGGGCCCGAGATAAAGCACTTCTTAAGGACCTCAAAAGCCTGGACCGCCTCCGGAGGCCAGTGGAGGAGATTGGTACCTTTGTGAATAAGGTCCGTAAGAGGCTTAGCGATGACCGAGAAGTTAGCAATAAATCTCCTATAATAATTAGAAAACCCCAGGAAGCACTGTAAAGCCTTCAGGGAGGTAGGTTGGACCCATTCAGCCACAGCCTGTACCTTGGCAGGGTCCATGTGGAATTCGTTAGGAGTGAGGATTTGACCCAAAAATGGTATCTCCTGCACCCCAAACACACATTTTTCGGTTTTAGCAAAGAGTTTGTTTTCCCAAAGGGCCTGGAGCACCTTCCTGACATGCTCAATGTGGGAGGACCAGTCCTTGGAAAACACAAGTATATCATCAAGGTACACTACAAGAATTACCCCCAGGTAGTCTCTTAAAATCTCATTTATGAAATTCTGGAAGACCGCGGGAGCATTACACAACCCAAAGAGCATGACGAGGTATTCGAAATGACCTTCGGGCGTGTTAAACGCAGTCTTCCACTCATCCCCTTCTCTGATTCGGATAAGGTTGTAAGCCCCCCGAAGATCAAACTTAGAGAACCATTGGGCCCCCTGAACCTGATTGAAGAGATCAGGAATCAGAGGAAGGGGATAGTGGTTCCTTACAGTGACCTTATTCAAGTTTCGGTAATCGACCACCACCCTTCTTCCCTACAAAGAAGAAGCCAGCACCTACCCTAGAAGTAGAGGGACGAATGTAACCCTTGACCAGGCATTCCTGGATATATTCTCTCATGGCTTAACGTTCGGGACATGAGAGATTAAATATCCTACCTTTAGGGAGCTTAGCTCCTGGTACCAAATCGATAATGCAATCATACTCTCTATGAGAAGGTAACTGTTCGGAAGCTCTTTTAGAAAAAACATCAGTGAAATCCTGAATAAACTCAGGTAGAGTGTTCACCTCTTCAGCGAGAGAAATCAAATTAATAGAAAAACAGGACGTAATGCATTCATTACACCATTTAGTAAGTTCCCCGGTATTCCAGTTAAACGTGGGATTATGCATCTGCAACCAAGGAAGGCCTAAAACCAAATCGGACGATAATCCCTGCATCACCAACATCGAACAGTGCTCCGAATGAATGGAGCCCACAATGAGTTCAAAAACAGGGGTATGCTGCGTAAAATAACCATTAGCAAGTGGGATGGAGTCGATACCCATTACCGGGACAGGTTTAGGCAAATCAATCAATGGCATGACTAGAGACATAGCAAATTCCACAGACATAATATTAGCAGAAGACCCTGAATCCACGAAGGCACTGCCTGGGTAGCATCACGCTGGTCGCACCTCTGAGCCAGGTCTTGGACCTGTAGGGTGGGACCCTGCATTTGCTGAGCCAGGGCCTCAAGGGGATCCATAGTGTGTCAGGGACCAGGGTAGAAAAGGTATATGGGCCTGTGATTATGTAATGTCAGGGTAGGGAGACAGACAGATGAGCCCTAATCTACCCGCCACTTAGTCTCTACCTACTTGCACGGCCCGTCCTAGGCGACGGCGTACAACTGGGCGACGGTCCCTACGCTCAATATGTGCACGACAGACAAACAAGACAAGGGAACAAAAAAGCAAAGGAATGTGGGGCAGTTGCCCACGGCAACACCATGAGCAACAGAGTAGTGGACGAGCCGAGTCAAACCAGGAGTGTACGTGGTAACAAATGCAGAGCAGGAGAATAGTCAGTCAAGCCAGGGTCAATATGAAGCAGAGGTCAATGGTAACAGCAGGAACAGCAGAGCCAGGAAACAAAAGAATCACAGGCAAAGGACAAGCAGCAAGTGAAGGTATAAGTGGACCAAGGGCGGGAGCTAGAACCGTCTGGCCAGGCTGCGATAGGCTCTCCCACTCCTCAGCCTACCAGCCTGAGTGGTAGCAGATCGAGTCACTCTAACAGACCTAGGAACAGATGCAGGCTCATTAACCACGGGCGTCGACACAGAAGCTGTGTCAGGCAAATCCTTCACAATTTTATTCAATAATAAGCATTTTTAGGATTTCTTTTAATGTCATTAGCGATTTGTTTTTCTGTAGATAACTTTGCTAACTTGATTTAATTTCTAAATTTTCTATTGAGATCTTTGTAAGTCTGGAATGCTTCTGCTGAGCCCTCAGCCATCAATGTTTTAAATGCTTTTTGTTTTTGTCTTATTATATTTAGTAATTCCCTATTCATCCATATTGGTCTCCTTTTATTCTTATACATTTTGTTACCAGAGGGTATAAACTTACTACACGATTCATGTAATATATCTTTAAAACTACCTATTTGGCTTTAGTGTCCCTAATCATGATCCCAGTCTACCAGACTAAGCTCTTCCCTCAGTTGATTGAATTTTGCTTTCCTAAAGTTCCAGGTTTTCGTAGCTCCCCTTCGTACTGTGTTATTAAATATTATTTCAGAACTTACCATATTATGGTCACGGTTGCCCAAATGCTACTATGCTATCTTATCTAAGCTTCCAGTAATATAATAGAGCTGTCATCAATCTGCCCACCCTCTAATGATAATGAGATGATTCTCCTCATCCTGTGTCTGTATATACAATGAAGTTGAGCTACAGAGAACAGGAAAGCTATTTGTGACGGCTGTAGTGGCTACTGTCAATACAGTAATGTTTCAAGATTTTTTTTACGTGGATATTCACATACATTTTTTCAAAAAGCACTACCAAAAATGTAAGAATAATAAGAACCTAATTTCAATAATATGTGATTTTCTGACTATACGTTCTTTTTAACCAGACAACCATTTTACAGGGAATCTGTCATATTAAACATGCGGTCTGATCTGCGACAGCATGTTATAAAGATCTAGGAGCTGAGCAGATTGATATATATTTTGAGGGACAAAATTCTGTAGTGTTTTTTTTCATTTAAATCCCTGCTCATTTTTGGCTTAGGAGTTCAGGTCGGTCTCACCCAGAGCCGGCCCTAGGATAGATGGCACCCTGTGCAAAATTATCTTTCAGCGCCCCACCCCATCATTAAAAAAAAATGCCCCATAAAAAAATTATAATGCCCCTTTAGTGCCCCCATACATTATAATAATAATATTTAATAATATAATATATTACAACCCCTTCAAGGACACAGTATTTTGTCCTCTAATTGTGCCCACAGTATTATGCCATCTGTACTACCCCTACACAGTATAATGTCCGCTTAGTGGCCCCCACACAGTATAGTGCCCCCCTGTAGATTTTGCCATATAGCCTCCCTGTAGACAGTGCCATCATTCCCCACCTCCTTTTTGTAAATCGTGCCATACAGCCCCCACCTCCCCCTTGTAGACATTGCCATACAGTCCCCCACCTCCCCCTTGTAGACAGTGCCATACAGTCCCCCACCTCCCCCTTGTAGATCGTGCCATACAGTCCCCGCACCTCCCCCTTGTAGACAGTGCCCCCAAACAAAAACAAAAATTGTACTCACCTAGGCCCCGTTCCCATGACGAACTGAGCTGCTCCATGACGGGACCCTGTAGCCTAGTACAGAGTTTCCCAACCTTTTCGGACTCGAGGCAGCACTGGAAAAACAACATTTCCTCCGGCCCCCCTACCAAAAATTGTTTTGAGAAAGACAGAAAACGGCTAAGAACAAGCACTACACTTGTAGGGTACGTTCACACACGTTTTTTGTAAGGCAAAAAAAATCTGCCTCAAAATTCCTTCAGCAACTGACAGCGTTGTGTGACCTTTTTTTTGTGTTTTTTCTTAAGCTGTTGAAGCGAATGCAAAAGACGGAGGAAAAAAAGCTCCAAACGGGCGCCGCAGGTATTTTCTGCCTCCTATTTATTTCAATTGGTGGCCAGAAGTGGAAACCACTTGAAGACCATCAGCCCACCACTCACAGTAAAATGACCATCAGCCCCCCACTCACAGATTCCTCCTGTAGGTAGCGCTACACAGCCCCTTGTAGGTAGCGCCACACAGCACCATGTAGGTAGCGGAACACAGCCCCTTGTGGGTAGCGCCACACAGCCCCTTGTGGGTAGAGCCACACAGCGCCTTGTGGGTAGCATCACACAGTCCCTTGTGGGTAGCGCCACACAGCCCCCTTGTGGGTAGCGCCGCCCAGCCCTTGTAGGTAGCGCAGCCCAGCCCCCTTGTAGATAGCGCCGCACAGCCCCCTTGTAGATAGCGCCGCACAGCCCCCTTGTAGATAGCGCCGCACAGCCCCCTTGTCGATAGCGCCGCACAGCCCCCTTGTAGATAGCGCCGCACAGCCCCCTGTAGGGAGCGCCGCACAGCCTCCTGTAGGGAGCGCCGCACAGCCCCCTGGTTGGTAGTGCCGCACAGCCCACAGCCCCCTGGTTGGTAGAACCACAAAGCCCACTGGTAGGGAGTGCCCCACAGCCCCCTGGTTGGTAGTGCCACACAGCCCCCTGGTTGGTAGTGCCACATAGCCCCCTGGTTGGTAGTGCCACACAGCCCCCTGGTTGGTAGTGCCACACAGCACCCTGGTTGGTAGTACCACACAGCCCCCTGGTTGGTAGTGCCACACAGCCCACAACCCCCTGGTTGGTAGTGCCACACTGCCCACAGCCCCCTGGTTGGTAGTGCCACACTGCCCACAGCCCCCTGGTTGGTAGTGCCACACTGCCCACAGCCCCCTGGTTGGTAGTGTCACACTGCCCAAAGCCCCCTGGTTGGTAGTGCCACACGGCCCACAGCCCCCTTGTAGGTAGTGTCAAGGACTACGAAATGACCCTGATAACTGGCGGGCAATAGACATTCAAAAAAGGACAACTGTGCAGGAGCACACAAAATACCCAGCTTTCCCAGCTATCAAATAAATGTGTGGAAATAAACTAAAATATAACTTTTATTTAGTCTGAGTAAAGGATTAATCCTTTTAGCTAGATTAAATAAAAGTTATATCTTAGTTTATTTCCACACTTTTTTTTTGATACCCGGGAAAGCAACCCCCCCTTCCAGTAAAGATAGCGCCACTGTAGCTCCCTGAAGGAGCGGAATCCCTGTGTGGCCGGGGATTCCGCTCCTGGAGCGCTGCTTGATGCCTCTGTCCATATATGGACAGTGACATCAGGGAAAACTCCTGAGGCGGAATCCCCGTCCACAGCGTTGCAGACGCTATGACCGTCAATTCCACTCCAGGAGAAGCTCCTGTCGTCTGTGTCCATGACGTCATTGGCTTCTCCTGGAGTGGAATCCCCTGATCTGCTATAGTGCCCCCCTGTAGATAGCAACCCCCCCTTCCAGTAAAGATAGCGCCACTGTAGCTCCCTGAAGGAGCGGAATCCCTGTGTGGACAGGGGCATAAGGAAGATATAGCTGTAATAACAAGGGTGTGTGGCTTATAACCCCAGGAAAATGGAGCTGAACTGCATATATAGTCAAATAGTATGTGTAACTGCCGCTCCCTGCGGCCAGCGTATACTTACCTGTCCTCTGCATTTACTGGCTCCTAGCCACCGCTGTATCCCTCCGGGCTTGTCATCGTCTCCATCGCTGCCACTCTCCTCCAGCACTGCCAAGTATGTGCGTGCTGACTCTCCTATTCTTAGAGGGCCAGTGTGCTCCTTATTATCCACCCATCTTTCTAAGGGGTCCTTCCTCTTTTGATCATTGCCTGAGCAATATTGTTCCTCCTAGCTTGCTAGTGATACTCTACTGATCATTTGTTTGGAATTTCTGTTTTTTGACTCTGCCTATACCTTTGACTATCCTTGCCTGCCCTGACCTCTTGCTAGTGACCCATGATGAACCTATGCCGCCTGACATGACCTTTTTCTCAACCAACTATGAGTGCTCATTTGTTGCCTTCCCTGATCTTTGCTATACCTGACCCTGCATGAGTTCTGACGATTTTAGTACTATGCCAAGTGGCGTGGCTATAGGGGTCGCAGCGGTCGCAACTGTGACCGGGCCCCACAGCTAGGGGGGCCCGCAGGCCCCCCTCATCACACGAGCACAGTAGCGCTACAATGATTCCTCTGAATTGCTGGGTCCCTGCTGGGGTACAAAAGACACCCAGTAATGTATTTTAAAGCATTGGTGGCAGCTCGGCGGTAAAATAGTCATTGCATGGAGGGGCAAGAATCTTGCCCGCCCACTGTGCTGTCCACCCAATCAGTTCACTTCTTGCTTTTTCCCTCTTCCTTGTGGCCTGTGTAGAGGGAAAGGAATGGCTACAGCAAGATCGTGTGCATGTCGGCTCCTCCCCGGCAGTACGAGCCGCAGTGTCACCGCTGTTACAGAGCTCAGGAATTCTGACTCCTGCTGCTCTCTGACCCCACACCAGATGTAAGTAGCAACTAGTAATGCAGCTATTAACCCTTTCATTGTGTGTAAGTCTGTCATGCTGAGCAGTCACACTTCAGGGCTGACTGTTTAGCATAACAGACAAAGTCTATCTATCTATCTCATATCTATCTATCTATCTATCGATCAATCTATCTAAAAATCTATCTAGTGAACAAGTGACCGGAATGAAGGGGAAGCAATGCTCGTACGAGCACTGCTCCCCCTTCAAAATAGCTGATTAGCGGGGGTCCCGGCGGGTGTCTGCTAGGCACTGTATCTAAGCCAACCACATGGTAGGCTTAGATACATGGCCCATGTGTGATCCTGTCTGCTGGACCCTGTATCTAAGCCTAGCTCGTGTTAGGCTTAGACACAGAGTCCAACAGACAGTATCACACATGGGCCCTGTATCTAAGCCTACAATGTGTGTTACTAATGTTTTTTTGTTTGCTTGTGTTTTCTTACAGGTTCTGTCATCGGACTACTTCGGATTCGAGGACTACTTCGATGACGGCTTTTTTTATTTTGAATAAAATGGTTAATGAGGGGCGTGTGGGGGCGACAATTACTAAGGCGGTAGTAATAAAGTTTTAAAAAAAATACAAATACACAGAAAAAATATTTTATTGAAATAAAAAAAACAGCCCACAGAACCCTCTTTAACAATTTTATTGAGAATAAAATAACGGCGCCATCAAAGTAGTCCAACGTCTGAAGTAGTCCAACATCCGAACATGTAAAAAAACACAAACCCAAAAAGAATTTGTAAAACATAAAAAAGCAAAACAATTCTTATATTTACCTTTCCGGGGTTCAGTGCTGGAGCCGCAATGTCAGCGAATGGGCCTTGTATCTAAGTGTATCATGTGTGATACCGACTGCTGAGCCAATGTATCTAATCCTATCAATAGCTATAGGGTCGTAGTGCTATAGATATGCTGTCTCATATATATATTTTTATATATATATATATATATATATATATATATATATATATATATATATATATAGTCAAATCCTCCAAAATACGAGACAGCACACCTTGATAGTGAAAAAGTGGATTTATTCCCCACATCCGACGTTTCAGCCCTACTCCATGGGGCCTTTCTCAACCATAACTGGTTATGCTTGAGAAAGGCCCCATGGAGTAGGGCTTAAATGTCGCATGTGGTGAATAAATCCACTTCTTCACTTTCAAGGTGTGCTGTCTTGTATTTTGGAGGATTTGACTTGGTATCTGGGGACTCTGGTCATACATATATATATATATATATATATATATATATATACACACACACGCACACGCATTTCATTTTTTTTGGGTGGGTTTATGTATTGGGGCTATTGCCCCTGACGGTTTAATTTTAAGACCTTAGTGACACCCCTGTCTGCTAGTGTTGCATCATTGAGTCACTTGGGAGACCCATTGATGCAGCTGAAAGCCATGAGTAGAAATTTGGGGGGGCCCAAGAAGAACTTTTGCACCAGGGCCCATAATGCCTTTAGCTACGCCCCTGACTATGCCTATTTATGTTGGCAGTCACCAAGGGAGACTATTCTGGGGTTGCTCCCTGGGATTTCCTAGCAGTGAAGTCCCTGTATAAGTGTTAAAGGATGAATACTTCAGGTCGCTTTAAAATCCACTCCCTGGTTTAGTCCTAAGTCAAATCCCTTGGTGACAAAGTGGGACCATCCACAGCAAGTGCTGTGACGGTAAGTTTCAAGCATGTGACAGTAAAATACTGTTTAGAATGCACTCTTGATAGTTTTGTTGAAGAGGCTAACCCTCTTATGTATCAAAAATCTAAAATTATCATGTATATGGAGTAACACTGACAAACAACAATTATCTTGTTTATGGTACAAGAATAAGAACAAATATATAAATATTCCTTTTAATAGTGTACTTCTTTGGCAGTCTGACATCTAGTCATGAGAAATAATTCAGTGTGAGGAACATTGGATATAATGGTCCTCCTAATACCATCATAATAGTCCCCCTCTGTTCTGGCACACATTAGTAGAAACATGAAGACACATAAGTTGTAAAAGGCTCCACTTTCTCTCACAGATTTATGTTTGTTATATAAGCTTTTAGAAGGCTCTGCATTCTGGCAAATAGTGTTGGCTGTTTTTTTTTAATTTATTTCTTGGGGGCGCTATATGCAGGGAGGTGTGTGTTTCACTATCTACAAGGAGGGGTGTGTGTATGGCACGATCTACAAGAAGGGGGTGTATGGAACGATCTGCAAGGGGGGTGTATGGCATGTTCTACAAGGGGGGTGTATGGCATGATCTACAAGGGGGGGTGTATTGCACAATCTACAAGAGGGGGTGTATGGCACGATCTACAAGAGGGGGTGTATGGCACGATCTACAAGGGGGGTGTATGGCACGATCTACAAGGGGGGTGTATGGCACAATCTACAAGAGGGGGGTGTATGGCACGATCTACAAGGGGGGGTGTATGGCACGATCTACAAGAGGGAGGTGTATGGAACGATCTACAAGGGGGAGTGTCTGGCACGATCTACAAGAGGGGGTGTATGGGATGATCTACAAGGGGGGGTTGTGTGGCACAATCTACAAGGAGGGCTGTGTGGCACTATCTGCAAAGGGGATGTGTGGCACTATCTACAAGGGCACTGTGTGGCACTATCTACAAGGGGGGCTGTGTGGCACTATCTGCAAGGGGGATGTGTGGCACTATCTACAAGGGCACTGTGTGGCACTATCTAAAAGGGGGGCTGTGTGGCACCATCTACAAGGGGGGCTGTGTGGCACCATCTGCAAGGAGGGCTGTGTGTCACTATCTACAAGGGGGGTGTGGCACTATCTACAGGTGGTGTGGTACAATCTACAAGGAGGGCATTGTGTGGCACTACCTACAGTGGATATGTGTGGCATTACCTACAGTGGATGTGTGTGGTACTACCTACAGTGGATGTGTGTGGCACTACCTACAGTGGATGTGTGTGGCACTACCTACAGGGGATGTGTGTGGCACTACCTACAGGGGATGTGTGTGGCACTACCAACAGTGGATGTGTATGGCACTGCCTACAGTGGATGTGTGGCACTACCTACAGTAAATGTGTGTGGCGCTGCCTACAGTGGATGTGTGTGGCACTGCCTACAATGGATGTGTGTGGCACTGCCCACAGGGGATGCGGGTGGCACTACCTACAGGGGATGTGTGTGGCACTACCTACAGTGTGTGCCAATTTCTACAGAGGGAGGTGGGATACTAGTTTCAGGGGCCACTGTGTGGCACTGTCTACAGAAGGCACTGTGTGGCACTATCTACAGGGGGCAATGGGTGATACAGTCTGCAGATCCACTGTTGTATCTAAGCCTATCGTGTGATATTGTCTGCTATTATGTCTGATAATGTTTGCTGAGACAATGTATCTAATTCTATTCAGTGGTGTAGCTATAGGGTTCATAGTCTTTTAGAACTATATATCTTTTTTTTTTGTTTGGGGGTGGTGCATGGTTTGTGCCCCTGATCTTATAAGACCCTAACATCGCCCCTGGTATAGATACATATTATGTTAATATACATAGTCTCTCGGCCGGGCCCCATCGCAGACTGCAAACGCTAATTTGACATTGCCCCGTCCCCAGTTGATGCTTGCACCGCCCCGCCGTAACCAGCAGGCATAAAATTTTACTTATCCCTTTGGTGTAGTTTACAACTGGTGAGTAGATGACGAACCTATGTGTAGACAGTGTAGTATTAAACAGAGTGGGGTAGGTCAAGATCACTTTTTATTAATTGGAAAGTCATTTTGGGGGATGGGCTCATACTTGATTGGCATGGTGCAATGGAAGTGGATGCTGCTATGTAAGTAAATCATGAGGTGGGGCAGGTTAGGAACTGACTAATGTGTTGAAAAGTAGCTGTATTAACGTATTTACTTTTTCTTTAGGTGACGTGAAGAACCTGACAACTCTATGTGGTGTGAGTAGATTCCAGGCTCCTTCTACCTGTATTTCCTGTGCGCTGGCTGCCCAGTGGGCATAGAATCCAAATTGTCCCTTTGGTGTAATTTACAACTGGTGAGTAGTCAATTGGCTTATTTATAACACTGTACTAGATAGGAAGGGGATGATTTATAGATTGTGTTAGGCTGATGTCACTTTTTTTTCTGGCAGTTTTTGAGCAATTTTTTTTACCTGTGGATATGCCATAAATGTATGAGATGAGAAAACATATTTTATTATACATATTTTATATTTTGGTCACTGGTGTCTCGGAGACCTCTAGGACAGCGTGTCCTTTTTAAGAAACCTGGTTTAATCATGCTTATGTTTCATGAGAGCAACCCGCCTAGCTACAATGAATGTAATGTTATCTGCTTAGTAAAGACTAATCTACACTCACTACATGCCACCCACCATCTATGGGTACAGAGCGAAGAATGATGGGTGTCAAATGTAAGTCACTGCTTTTAATGTTTAACTTAGTGGACTTTTAATATCTCAAGCACTCTGGCTTCTATTTTGTGGGGCACAGTTTATAATAGGTTGTACTAAGCTTCAAATGCCTAGAAGCATTGTCGCGGAGAACCCTGTGTTAGTTGGGCGGGGGGCCCCATCATAAATAATTGCTCCATACTGTTGGCAGTCTTAACCTGGCCCTGCCCAGGGGCATAGCTAATGGCTCAGAGGCCCCGGTGCAAAACTTCTTCTTGCCACACCCCCCCCTCCCCCGACTTCTTCTTATGGCCGACGGCCCGGCAGCTTTCAGCTGCATCGCTGGGTCTCCTAAGTTACCCAACGATGCGGCACTGGCAGCCAGGGGCATCACTAACGTATTAAAACGTCAGGGGAGATAGTATATCTATAGCACTAAGACCCTATGGATAGGATTAGATACAGTGGCTCAGCAGACTTTATCATAAATGATAGGCTTAGATATAGGGCCCAACTTGCTGACATTGCAGCTCCAGCGCTGGACCCAGGATGTGTTACTCATTTTTTTTTTGTGTTTGTGTTTTTTTACTGGTTTGGTTGTTGCACTACTTTGGATTCGAAGACTACCTCGATGGCGGCTTTTTTATATTTTTAATTAGATTGTTAACGAGGATTGTGTGGGGGTTTCTTATTTCAATAAAATATTTTTTCTATGTCCTTGTATTTTTTTCAACTTTATTGCTTCTGCCATTACTAATGGTCGCTGGCTGATTGACAGCATCCATTACTAAGGCGGGACTTAATGTTAGCCGGTGAAAAGGCTAGCACTAACCCCCATTATTACCCCAGAATCCACCGCCACCAGGGGTACCGGGAAGAGTCGGGTGCGATCCAGTACCTGACCATCTGTAGTGATGGTTGGGTACTGGGGCGACTGCAGGCTGGTATTATTAGACTGGGAAAGGCCAGAAACCTTGGCCCTTCCCACCCTGGTAATGGTAGGCTGCTGATGCTGCTGCTATGTTGTATCTTGCTGGTTATGCAAAATTGCGGTGACCCCCACATAATTATTTCCAATTATCTTCTTTTTTTTTTTAAATGATGTGGGTTCCCCCCCATTTTTCATAACCAGCCAGATACAACATAGCAGCAGGCTAGCATTACCAGGGTGGGAAAGCCCACTGTTTTTGGGCTTTCCCAGTCTAATAATACCAGTCTGCAGCACTACAGATGGTCGAGTACTGGATCGCACCCGGCTCTGTATACTGTATAAGATTATTGTCTGCTGGGGCCCTGTATCTAAGCCTACCATGTGGTAGGCTTCGATACAGGGCCCATCAGACAGGATCACACATGAGCCATGTATCTAAGCCTACCATGTGGTAGGCTTAGATACATATCGCCGCAGACAGGATCACATCATGTGTGATGCTGTCCGATGGGTCCAGTGTCTAAGCCTACCACATGCCTTCCCCAGCAGATAGTAATCTTTACATTATAAGTACCATGTGTGATCCTGTCTGATGGACCCTGTATCTAAGCCTATCACATGATAGGCTTAGGTACAGGGCTCCAGCAGACAGTAACATTATAATTACCTTCCTCTTTGGCTCCGGGCGCAGGGAGGTCCTGGCGCCATCCAGCGTTGCGATGTCATGACGTCAAAGACATCGGGACCTTCGCTGTTCTGGTAACAAGGAGGGTAAGTATACTGTTACCATAGTAAGAAGGGCCCGTGTAGTTTATTACATAGGCCCCAGTTACTCTAATAACTTTTTTTTTTTTAATTCCATGTTTATTAGCAGATAACAAGACTCTAGTAACTTTTAATAGACGTGGTGCAGGGGGCAGCGGACCCACCTGGCTACAGGGCCTGGTCATAATTGCAATTGCGACCACTGCAAACTTTATAGCTACACCGCTGCCTATTCCCTAGGCTGGGATCCGTTCCCTTTTTTAGTGCTAACATTAAATTAGAAAGAACAGATTTTCTATTTCATTTGCCATTGCTTGCATAGTGCCAACATGTTCCGCAGTGCTATACAGAAATTGTGGCCATTCACTTCAGTGCCTGTCCCCAATGGCATATTTGGGTATTTATAGCAAAAACAGACACGACAATACTATATCTTTTGTTGCTTTCTTTATGTATTCAAGTACTTAAAAGCATACAATCCATAGATATAATTTACATTTATGAAGATACAAGGCCTTATTTGACACGGGGAGCTGCAGAAGGGAAATGTGCACAGGTCCATGCTGACCCCGAAACATCACATCAGCGTGCACATTTCCCTCCTACAGCGTATCCGCATCAAGTAAAGACTTGTATCTTTGTAAATGTAAGCCATTATGACCATGTATTGGACAAAATTATATCTATGGATTGTATGCTTTGAAATATTTGCATACATAAAGAAAGCAACAAAATAAATATTATTGTTGTGTGTGTTTTTGCTATTTGTACCTGGATAAATTTGTGTGTAGAAGCTCACTGGACACGTGAATGGTCTTGGCTGTGATTACTCCCTGGTCAAAAAATATTGTGGATGATTTCGGGGTATTTGCCAAATCTATAGGAAAGCAATTAAACTCATGAGTAAGTTTTACAGAGTAGGGGGGAACCAGAGAACACAGAAGAAGCCCCGCAAACACTGAACTACATATTATGCTTACGATGGTGCATCTTCCCAGCTTCAGTCTGGAACCAATACTGGAAAATGTGTTAATATGTTTTCATTTTTAATAATATAATGAGTATTGCATCTCAAATCCATTGTTTTCTCAATTGTTTTGATGACTTGCTTAATTTGAATGCAAATACAACTAAACACAAAGAAAGAATAAGGAGAATGCAGGTGGTAGCAGTTCTGCGGTTAGTAGACTTTGATAATCAACCTCGGTGACCTTGTTAAGTGGCGCCCTCTGCCCCCTTCCATATAAAGTTCCTCTGTATGGCTCCCAACTCTCATCATCATATACACTCACAAGGCTCTGTAAACCTCCCATCGTTAGGAAGTGTTAGAAAGATGGTGAAGTGACAAATGAGCCTGTGAAAGCTCGTTGTCCTAATTAATCTCTGACAAGGAGAAGTGACAAGAGGCAATGGAGGGGAAACAATGAGAACAGTGTGTGAGGACAGATCCTACGCTGGGAAAAGCTCTGTGACTAGGGACAAAAGCTCTTGTTTCAATGTGTTAAACCATATTAGACTTCACCAGTGCCAACATCATTCCGGACCGACCTCTTGGATCCAATCCACACATCCTCAATAACCAACCACATCCAATCAAAATGCAGGAAATCACAGTAAGAAGATGCTGATGATGGAGACAAGCATGTCACCTGAGCTTCATTTTAAATCGGTATTTCCAACTCCACGGGATATGCCATAAATGTTTGATAGATTCAGGTCCCTCACCTATCACTCAGCCTCTGTCCTGCCTGGTGAGGAGGCCTTTAGCCGTCACATACAGATGGTAATTGAATTGAGGGGTGTCTGCACCTGGTGGCTCTCTCCATTCATTCATATGGGAGTTACGGAAACAGACGAGCCAACTGGCACATGCGATGCCACCTCTCCAAATATTTTCCTCCTGGTTACGGCCGAATCACCAGGTGGGACGGGGGTCGGTGGTTGTTTGTTCTGTGGATGTGTGTGTCCAAAACTAGAGGAAAAAAAGAGGGCATCCATTTCAGTGTTTTATCTCGTCTTGCCTGCTTGATGTCCCAACTCTCCTGTAACGACGGGGGTAGGGAAACGAACAAGTGAGCCCTAATCTACCCGCCACTCTGTCCCTGCCTACTTGCAACGACCCGCCCTAGGCGACGTGGTACAACTGGGCGGCGGTCCCTACGCTCAGTAAGTGCACGAGACAAACATACAAGGGAATACAAAGCAAAGGGAAAGGGGCAGTTGCCCACGGCAACACCGTGAGCAACCAGAGTGGAGAACGAGCCAAGTCAAACCAGGAGAGCACGAGGTACCAAGCGCAGAGCAGGAGAGTAGTCAGTAAGCCAGGGTCAGTATGGAGCAGGATCAAATAGCTAGGAGCTGTAGCTGGGCCAGGAAACCACACGGAAAGAATCACAAGCAAAGGAGGAACAGGAAAGGCAGGTATAAATAGACAGAGGGCGGGTGCTAGCTCCGTCTGGCCAGGCTGCGATAGGCTCTCCCACTCCTAAGCCTGCCATCCTGAGTGGTGGAAGATGGAGTCAGTCTCAGAGACGTAGATTCAGGTGCAGACTGATTACCTATGGGAGTTAACCCCGAAGCTGTGCCTGGCAGATCCTTTACATCTCCCTTGAGGAATGCTTTTAGTTCAGAAGTATTATTTAGTTATTTAGTTGATTAGTTGGGATCTTCCCCCATATTTTTAATTCTGGAAACTGAAAAGTTAATTTCAAAATCCTATTCATGTGTTACGGGAAGTAGTTTGTGCTACCCACAACATCTGGCTCCACAGACTAGTCCTATGCAGGACTCAGATGCGGCTCTCCACTCTCCACCACCGATAGTCATTGATGACGACAGCCATGGGGCCTATTTAAAGTTCAATTAGCCTGCCATGCTTTGCCTGTAGATCAAGTTATATCCTTTGTTTGGCGGTCACGGTGCGGGGTGTGGACCCACTGGGCTGTACCGCGTAGCGGGATGGCAGCTGGCCAAACAGGTATAGTACAGAGTCTATAGTCCAGAAAGGGTACCTGTGGCAACCCGGACAGTAGCAAGGCAGGCTCGGCTGGGACCAGGCAGCAGGTAGACGTCAGGTGCGGAGTATCAGAACAGGCGGGAATACAGCACAACATGACAACAGCTCAGCACGGCACTTGACCAGGATAGCACGGGATACAGGATACAGGAACAGGGAACACTTGGAAACTGGAAGACACTAGGAGACCATTTGCAAGACAAACTTTGGGTAATGAACAACGCTCAGGAACAAGAAGGCAGAGCCCTTTTTATAGTCCAGTAGCATTTTGGGCTTGATTGCAGACTTCCTGCAATTATGCACGCACTGCCCCTTTAAGACCGTGCACGCACGGGAGACAGTCTCGATACCAGGAAGTGAGTGCCAGCACCTCACAGGGGGACGACGCTGCAGGGAACTCACATGTCCATGGCCGCGGCCATCGAGGGGTAAGTCAGAATGACAGGCCATGGCCATACACGTTACATTGGCTATTGTTCCTATTGCTATTGACTTTTGCCTTGTTCCAGAATTACTGAAACAAAAAGAAAGAAAGGAGTCGTATACTATATTGGTTTTAAATGCCACAGGCATAGAAAAGTTCAAACTTTATTGGACAAATACAAATAAAAATTATAAAATCGAGAGTTCAAATCGGACAACTGTATATGAGATACACATAGGACAGTAATACACATAAATGCCAAGAAATAAGCTCCAGTACAGAGGGCTATATAGCCATATCTAAAGTCGCTAAAATGGCAATATGCTATATCGACAAGAAAAGGGGTTTGCAGGAGTAATCCACACAGCAAATCGTAACACAGACAAAGTATATAATTCACTGAGTAATTTGGTTGTCTAATTTATTTTCCCTAGTAGAAAGACAAAGTATACACTATGATAATATCTGTGGAGGAAATAGTGGTTTGGAACAATGCTGTGTAGCACTCGAGCAGTCAAATCAATAGGGCGCCAGTAAGCATACATGACGCTTCTAAACCTCAAGAGGGAAAGTTCCCAAACTACAAAAGTCATACAGGTTTTTGAGAACATGAATGAATAACTAACCCATGTCGCTCCAAGTGTCCAGTGGTTCCAAAGTGAAGAAACCCTGACGCGCGTTTCGCGTGGTTGGGTTTATCAAGGGGCATTTTGATACATATTCATTGCACCATTTTAAATACAATACATAATTGATCAGCTGGTACTCACTGCACCAATAAGATCCTGACTTGAGTGAGAGTGCGTGTCAGACGGAAACATTGCGAGAACGACGTATCGAACCACCGAGACCCGACTGCGCATGCGCAGCTCCGGAAACCGCGCACGCGCAGAAAGCTACAATCAGCAGCCCGAACGAAGACCCAGGATGGGACGTCCAGCATGCAGGACACGAACCAGGTAATACAGACGAGGGAAGTTTGGAAAAATAGTAATTTACTTTATATGGATCAGAAGTTTGTATATTAGAAAAAGCTTCTAAGATATTCTATAAAAAGTACTTGATATTAAAAAAAACAATATCCTCCACAGACATCCAACCATAAAAATGCCCATATTTCTGTAATACAATGGTTGTTAGAAGATATTAAATCTCATTGTTACCACAGTATAGTAAATATGCATTAAATTAGAAAAAATATACATATCATGTGTTTACAAAAATGTTGATAGTGTTAGATAAATAAATATATATTATATAAAAATGAATATGAAAATAAAATAAATAGTGCCATAAATAAGATGCGGACCAAAAAAGACAGTCAGCAATAGAATATTGTGTAAAGACAAAAATTACAAACATTAAATTATTTATTAACAGTGATATTAATTAGGATAATATCAATTGAGTGTTAATTAAAAAATAAAAATACATATTTTACTAAGGTGAAAAAATATATACAGTATACTTCATCCATTTATTTATACATATAGAAGTACATTAAGCGACACTATGTCTGCATTTTTGGAGGAATTATTAATCAATTATGATCCAAGCTTTAGAAGGTGGGGATCCCTCGATATAGATCCAATATGTCTGGTCACGAACACGACAACATCAGGCATCATGACATGCATGATCAAAAGCTAAAATGTAAAACTAAACAAAGAACATAGATTACTAAACATACAGTTAAAAACATATAAAAGAAAGAAAAGTAGAGAAATTACAGAAATGACGCAAAGCTTAATGTCTCATTCAGACCAACAGGGGCCATCGTTCCAAGAGTAATAATCCATTTACACTCCCTCTGAGCCAATAACTTCTTTACATCACCTCCTCTAATGCCGCAAAGCACTCGATCTATACCCCATGCCTTAAATGTTTTTGGATCACAGGCATGATATGATTTAAAATGTCTGGGGATCGTCTTTAGGAGTGTTGGATCCTCAATTGCTCTTGCAGCGATTATATAACGCACACGTTCTCTAATCCTAGTATGCAGTTGTCCTGATGTAAGACCAATGTATACTTTTGAGCAACCACATGTTGCATAGTATATAACGTTTGTTGTGCTGCAGGCTATATAGTGCCGAATTTTGAATTCCCTTTTGTCTATCATAGATTCAAAGATGGTCGTACGGACTATATTTGTGCATGATATAAAATCACTGCATGGATAACAACCATGTCTAGGTCCCTTTGACGTAAACAGATTATATTGTTTTGGTACATAATGGCTCTTCACCAACATATCCTTGAGGTTCATGTTCCTTCGTGCTGTCATCTGAGGTTTTTCTGACAGATTTTCTGCCAGGGAAGGTTCCAAATGCAAAATTGGCCAGTGTTTCTCAAGTATGGATCTCATTACATGCCACTGGTTATTGTATGTGGAAATATATCAGATATTATTGTTGTCAATTTTTTTGTTGTTTATTTTTGGTGGGTGTAAGATTGAATTTCGCTCTGTGCATTTTGCCCGTCTGTATCCCCGTTTTATACATCTGTGACTGTACCCCCTTTCCAAAAATCTCTCTTCAAGATCACTGGACTGTTTTTCAAAATTGGCATTAGATGAGCAGATATGCCTCATCCTGAGGAACTGACCAACAGGGACGGCCTTAATCGTGGACTGGCTATGGGCTGATGTGGCATGAAGTAATGAGTTGACCAATGTTTTCTTCCTGAAAACATCAGTCTGAAGAGTTCTAGCACCATCCGCCTCAATGCTAACATCCAAAAAATCGACCCGATCAAAAACATAGGTCAACCTTATGTTGAAATCATTGATATTTAAACACTGCATAAACTGTATAAGCTGTATGTCTCAGTGCCCTGCCAAATGATCAATAGATCGTCGATGTATCTCATCCAGCACTGCACATGGCGCCATCGCCATGAAAAACCTGCCTCTCCCAGAGGCCGAGAAACAGGTTTGCATACGATGGCGCACACGCCGCCCCCATGGCAGTGCCCTGCTTTTGTAAGTAAAATACATCCTTAAAAACAAAAAAATTATGTGTCAGGACATATTGTAACAAATCCACAACCAGTTCACAGATCAGGCCATCCCAGTTGCTCATCCCCAGGAAGAGGCGAACCGCATTAATCCCATCACTATGTCGAATACTCATATATAATGATTCGACATCTGCTGTAACTAAGATCATGTCAGAATCCAAAGTGACACCATTCAACCTCTTTAGAACATCTGTTGTGTCTGTAATGGCAGGGGGTAGGGAGACGGACAAGTGAGCCCTAATCTACCCGCCACTCTGTCCCTGCCTACTTGCAACGACCCGCCCTAGGCGACGGGGTACAACTGGGCGGCGGTCCCTGCGCTCAGTAAGTGCACGACAAACACGACAAACATACAAAGGAACACAAGCAAGGAAAAGGGGCCGTTGTCCACGGCAACACCGTGAGCAACCAGAGTGGTGAACGAGCCGAGTCAAGCCAGGAGTGTGCGAGGTACAAAACGAAAAGCAGAAGAGTAGTCGGTAAGCCAGGGTCTGTATGGAGCAGGATCAAAAATAGCAGGAGCTGTAGCTGGGCCAGGAAACCACACGAAAAGAATCACAAGCACCGAGGGACAGGAAGTGCAGGCTTAAATAGACCGAGGGCGGGAGCTAGCTGAGTCTGGCCAGGTTACGATAGGCTCTCCCACTCCTAAGCCTGCCAGCCTGAATGGTGGAAGCAGGAGTCAGTCTCAGGGATGTATTCTCAGGTGCTGACTGATTAGTTCTGGGAGTTAACCCCGAAGCTGTGCCTGGCAGATCCTTTACAGTACCCCCCCTTTTATGAGGGGCCACCGGACCCTTTCTAAGTGGACCTGGCTTACTGGGGAAACGCAGGTGGAACCTCCTGACCAATACACCAGCGTGAACATCCCGGGCGGGTACCCAAGTCCTCTCCTCGGGCCCGTATCCTCTCCAATGGACCAGGTACTGGAAGGAGCCTTGGACCATCTTGCTGTCCACAACCCTGGCCACCTCGAATTCCACCCCCTCCGGAGGTCTCCTCGAGGGAGCCAAGGACGGGGAGCAGCGTTTGAGGAGGGAGGCATGAAACACGTCGTGTATCCGAAAAGACGGGGGTAACTCCAGCCGGAAGGAGACAGGATTGAGGACCTCAATGACCTTATACGGCCCAATAAACCGGGGAGCAAACTTCTTAGACTGAACCTTGAGACGCAAGTTCCTAGACGACAACCACACCAGATCCCCGACCATAAACAGGGGGTTAGCAGAACGTTTTTTATCAGCCTGAGTTTTTTGTACGCTCTGGGACACCTCTAGGTTTTTCTGAACCTGGGCCCAGACTGTGCACAGTTCCCGATGAACGACCTCTACCTCGGGATTGTTGGAACTACCAGGTGAAACGGAGGAGAACCGTGGATTAAACCCAAAATTACAAAAACAAGGAGAGACCCCTGACGAGTTACTGACCCGGTTATTAAGGGAAAATTCGGCGAGGGGAATGAAAGAGACCCAATCAAATTGACAGTCAGAGACAAAACACCTTAAGTATTGTTCTAGAGATTGATTAGTCCTCTCCGTTTGGCCATTGGTTTCAGGATGGAAGGCAGAGGAGAAGGACAGATCAATCCCCAACTTCATACAGAAGGCTCTCCAAAACAATGAAACAAATTGTACCCCTCTGTCCGAAACAATATTGACAGGGACCCCATGGAGACGCAGGATGTGTTTGACAAACAAGGTAGCCAACGTTTTGGCGTTGGGTAGTTTCTTGAGGGGTACAAAGTGGCACATCTTACTGAAGCGGTCCACCACCACCCACACCACCGACTTGCCTTGGGATGGAGGCAAATTGGTGATAAAATCCATGGAGATATGTGTCCAAGGTCTCTGGGGAATGGGCAACGAACGCAGTAAGCCCGCTGGTCGGGACCTGGGAGTCTTGGACCTAGCACAAACCTCACAAGCGGCGACGTAGGCCTTAACGTCTTTAGGCAACCCAGGCCACCAATAATTTCTGTTAATGAGGTGTTTGGTACCCAGGATGCCTGGATGGCCAGATAGTGCGGAGTCATGATTTTGCCTAAGTACCCTTAGCCGGAATTGCAGGGGAACAAACAGCTTGTTCTCAGGAAGGTTCCCGGGAGCTGCACCTTGATCAGCAGCAATATCAGAGACTAAATCAGAATCGATCGAGGAAATGATTATACCTGGAGGCAAAATACAAGCAGGATCTTCCTCCGAAGGAGGGCTGGCCATGAAGCTACGCGACAGTGCATCAGCCTTAATATTTTTAGACCCAGCCCTATAGGTAACCAAAAAATTGAATCTGGTAAAAAATAACGCCCATCGAGCTTGTCTCGGGTTTAGCCTCCAGGCAGATTCTAGGAAAACCAGATTCTTGTGGTCGGTAAGGACCGTTACCTGGTGCCTAGCCCCCTCCAGGAAGTGGCGCCACTCTTCAAATGCCCATTTAATGGCTAAGAGTTCGCGGTTGCCAATATCATAGTTACTTTCAGTTGGCGAAAACTTCCTGGAGAAGTAGGCACAGGGGCGGAGATGGGTGAGGGACCTGGTACCCTGGGACAAGACAGCCCCCACTCCCACCTCAGATGCGTCAACTTCCACGATAAATGGCTCCATTTGGTTGGGCTGAACCAGCACCGGGGCTGAGACAAAGCACTTCTTAAGGACCTCAAAAGCCTGGACAGCCTCAGGAGGCCAGTGGAGGAGATCAGCACCTTTGCGAGTGAGGTCCGTAAGGGGCTTAGCGATGACCGAGAAGTTAGCAATAAATCTCCTGTAATAATTAGCGAACCCCAAAAAGCACTGTAACTCCTTCAGGGAGGCAGGTTGGACCCATTCCGCCACAGCCTGAACCTTGGCGGGGTCCATGCGGAATTTATGAGGAGTGAGGATTTGACCCAAAAATGGAATCTCCTGTACCCCAAACACACATTTTTCGGTTTTGGCAAACAGTTTATTTTCCCGAAGGACCTGGAGCACCTTCCTGACATGCTCAATGTGGGAGGACCAGTCCTTGGAAAACACCAGTATGTCATCAAGGTACACTACCAGAAAAATCCCCAGGTAATTTCTCAAAATCTCATTTATGAAATTCTGGAAGACCGCAGGGGCATTACACAACCCAAAGGGCATGACGAGGTATTCGAAATGGCCTTCGGGCGTGTTAAACGCAGTCTTCCACTCATCCCCCTCTTTGATGCGAATAAGGTTATACGCCCCCCGTAGATCCAATTTAGAAAACCATTGGGCCCCCTGAACCTGATTAAAGAGATCAGGAATCAAAGGAAGGGGATACTGGTTCCTTACCGTGACCTTATTCAGGCTACGGTAGTCAATGCATGGCCTAAGACCACCATCCTTCTTCCCTACGAAGAAGAAGCCAGCACCTACCGGAGAAGAAGAGGGACGAATGTAACCCTTGGCCAGGGATTCCTGGATATACACTCTCATAGCTTCACGTTCGGGACAAGAAAGATTAAATATCCTACCCTTAGGAAGCTTAGCTCCTGGTACCAATTCGATAGCGCAATCGTATTCTCTATGAGGATGTAACACTACGGAGGCCTCCCTAGAGAAAACATCAGCGAAGTCCTGAACAAACTCGGGTAGTGTATTCGCCTCCTTAGGGGGAGAAATAGAATTAACAGAAAAACATGACGTACAACATTCATTACCCCATTTGGTTAGCTCCCCAGTATTCCAGTCAAACGTAGGATTATGCAACTGCAACCAGGGAAGACCTAGAACCAAATCGTACGATAATCCCTGCATCAACAGTACAGAGCATTGCTCCAAATGCATGGAGCCAACAAGGAGTTCAAAAACAGGGGTATGCTGTGTAAAATAACCATTAGCAAGAGGAGTGGAGTCGATACCCACTACCGGGACAGGTTTAGGCAAATCAATCAGAGGCATAGCAAGGGACATAGCAAATTCCACAGACATGATATTAGTAGAGGACCCTGAATCCACGAAGGCACTGCCGGTAGCAGACCTACCACCAAAAGAGACCTGAAAGGGAAGCAAGATCTTAGTACGTTTCATATTTACGGGAAATACCTGTGCGCCCAAGTGACCTCCCCGATGATCACTTAGACGCGGAAGTTCTCTGGCTGCAATCTTACGCTTAGGACAGTTGTTCACTTGATGCTTGTCGTCCCCACAGTAGAAGCAGAGACCATTCTTCCTGCGGAATTCTCTACGTTGTTGGGGGGACACGGAGGCCCCGAGTTGCATAGGTATCTCTGAATCTTTCGGGGAGGAACGAAGCAACGGAGCTTCGGGAGGCATCATGGGGGAGTCGGAGGAGAAAACACATAAACGTTCACGTTGTCGTTCCCTGAGACGTCGGTCAAGTCGTACCGCTAAAGCCATAACCTGGTCTAGGCAGTCAGAAGAGGGATAGCTAACTAGCAGGTCTTTCAGGGCATTCGACAGACCCAACCTAAACTGGCACCTTAAGGCAGGGTCATTCCACCGAGAAGCTACGCACCACTTCCGAAAGTCAGAGCAATACTCCTCAACAGGTCTCTTACCCTGACTTAAGGTCACCAGCTGACTCTCGGCAAAGGCAGTCCTGTCAGTCTCGTCATAAATAAGTCCGAGAGCAGAAAAGAAACAATCAACGGAGGAAAGTTCAGGGGCGTCAGGAGCCAAGGAGAAGGCCCACTCTTGGGGCCCTTCCTGGAGCCGGGACATAATTATACCCACCCGCTGGCTCTCAGAACCTGAGGAATGAGGCTTTAAACGAAAGTAAAGCCTACAACTCTCCCGAAAGGAGAGAAAAGCCCTCTGGTCCCCTGAGAACCGGTCGGGCAACTTGAGGTGGGGTTCAAGAGGTGCGGTGAGGGGAACTACCAGGGTAGCATCAGGCTGGTTGACCCTCTGAGCCAGGGCCTGGACCTGTAGGGAGAGACCCTGCATTTGCTGAGCCAGGGTCTCACGGGGATCCATAGTGGTGTCAGGGACCAGGGGTAGACTAGGTATAGGCTTGTGATTATGTAATGGCAGGGGGTAGGGAGACGGACAAGTGAGCCCTAATCTACCCGCCACTCTGTCCCTGCCTACTTGCAACGACCCGCCCTAGGCGATGGGGTACAACTGGGCGGCGGTCCCTGCGCTCAGTAAGTGCACGACAAACACGACAAACATACAAAGGAACACAAGCAAGGAAAAGGGGCCGTTGCCCACTCGAACACCGTGAGCAACCAGAGTGGTGAACGAGCCGAGTCAAGCCAGGAGTGTGCGAGGTACAAAACGAAAAGCAGAAGAGTAGTCGGTAAGCCAGGGTCTGTATGGAGCAGGATCAAAAATAGCAGGAGCTGTAGCTGGGCCAGGAAACCACACGAAAAGAATCACAAGCACCGAGGGACAGGAAGTGCAGGCTTAAATAGACCGAGGGCGGGAGCTAGCTGAGTCTGGCCAGGTTACGATAGGCTCTCCCACTCCTAAGCCTGCCAGCCTGAATGGTGGAAGCAGGAGTCAGTCTCAGGGATGTATTCTCAGGTGCTGACTGATTAGTTCTGGGAGTTAACCCCGAAGCTGTGCCTGGCAGATCCTTTACAGTGTCCTTTACATAGGACGGTAAACACTCCACCAAAGGTTTTAAATAGTGATCAATGAATCTGCAAATCGGATCACAGAGTCCTCCTATACCTGATACTATGGCGCGCCCCGGAGGATCTAACATGTTCTTATGGACCTTTGGTAGGAAGTACAGGGTGGGGATTTTAGGGTACTGGACCATCAGGCCAGTGAAGATGTTTTTAGGAATTATGCCTTTCTCATAGGCTGTATTCAAAATCTTCAGCAATTCAGCGGAGAAAATACCCACTGGGTTATGAGTTAATTTTTAATATGTATTTTTGTCCCTGAGTTGTCTAAAGGCCTCTTTTTCATATTTTTCTGTTGGCCAGATCATAATGTTCCCACCCTTGTCTGCCGCTTTGTAGACTACATCCTCATATCCTTGCAACTCTCTCAGCGCATTACGTTGGTCTTTAGTTAGATATCATATATTTTATTTGAGGAAATACGTTTAAAATCGTTTACCACCATTTTGGTGAAAATCTCTACTTGCGGACATATAGACAAGGGTGGGAACCTCATTGATCTGGGCACAACTGACATAGGAAACCTACCTTTTACTGCAGAGATTTGCTCTTGTAGGAGGTCTTCAAGAGCCTTTAGGGCTTCTTTCTCCATTGTACTATTTAGTCCCAAACCTACTCCACCTCTACTGTGTAATTTTTTCAGAATTAACTTGCGTGAAAATAGATATAGATCTTTCATAGCTGCAAAAAAGTTAAAAGGCTTACTTGGAGAAAAGGTCAGTCCCTTACTTAATAGATCACATTGTACATAAGAGAGAGTGTATTTGGATAAATTTATTACCTCTAAATTATTCTTTGATTTCTTCCCCTGTTGGTATGTTGAGATATTTTTACGCTTTGCTGCTTGTCTCTCTCTATTTCTGCGGGGGTAAGACATTTCTTGTAGGTTGGCTACTTCATCACTCCATTTGGCTCTTGAGTGGTTATTATTAGATGCCACCGATGAAAAAGATGTTGATCTAGATCTAGATATTGATCTTGATCTGGGGTTTCGCCATCTATACACTGTAGGTCATTGTTGTCCCTTTTAAATTTAGAGGATTTAGTGGAAAAAATATCTTGCTCCCATTTTAGGAATTCCTTATCAAGATCTTCATTTAATTTTTCAAGCTCTATGTTTGAAAGATCTTTTTTTAACGTAACTTGTAATTCTTCAACTTAATTCTCTATCTCATTCAAAGTCGTCTGATTAGCTTGGGATAAGAGTTGCATAAAACCCCTAGAGCATTCGGTAGCAAAACCCTCCCATTTCGTTTTGAAAGTCTCATCATCGATTGGAAAAGAGGGAAAGACCTGCACTCTAAATCCCCTCGGTATTAAACCTTTCATGAGGTACTTTTCCAAAAAGGCTTTATTCCACCAGGTTTTTGTTCTCTTTTTAAGTAATTCTTTAAGCCTATTGATGGACTCCCTCATATCTCTACCATTCACATTTAAAACCAGATTTGAATCCTCTTTTAAATTGTGAGATCCAGGATTGGTCTCGTATCCTGAAGTCCATTTTTGGCTCGGAGCCAGAAGCTGTGAAAAATACACAGAAACACAATAAGCACCGTTTTAAATACAATTGGTGCTGTGAGTACCAGCTGATCAATTATGTATTGTATTTAAAACGGTGCAATGAATATGTATCAAAACACCCCTTGATAAAGCCATCCACGCGAAACGCGCGTCGGGGTTTCATCACTTTGGAGCCACTGGACACTTGGAGCGACATGGGTTAGTTATTCATTCATGTTCTCAAAAACCTGTATGACTTTTGTAGTTTGGGAACTTTCTCTCTTGAGGTTTAGAAGCGTCAAGTATGCTTACTGGCGCCCTATTGATTTGACTGCTCGAGTGCTACACAGCATTGTTCCAAACCACTATTTCCTCCACAGATATTATCATAGTGTATACTTTGTCTGTGTTACGATTTGCTGTGTGGATTACTCCTGCAAACCCCTTTTCTTGTCGATATAGCATATTGCCATTTTAGCGACTTTAGATATGGCTATATAGCCCTCTGTACTGGAGCTTATTTCTTGGCATTTATGTGTATTACTGTCCTATGTGTAGCTCATATACAGTTGTCCGATTTGAACTCTCGATTTTATCATTTTTATTTGTATTTGTCCAATAAAGTTTGAACTTTTCTATGCCTGTGGCATTTAAAACCAATATAGTATACGACTCCTTTCTTTCTTTTTGTTTCAATATATGGTGGAGTTTCTATTTTCAATACTGGGGAGGTTATTATCTACACTGTTAGTGACCTAGCCCCCTTTACTGATTATCCTGTGAGACATATGTTGATGTTATTGTTCCTGAATTACGCTCCTGTCTTGCCCTTTGGCTTGGTTACTGTGGTTCTACTGCTGGTATAGACTCCTGGCCTGGCTCGGCTCCTGACTACGGTTTTGTCTCATCCTAAGGCTTGCTCTTTCTAATCCATTGACGACCACTGGCTATGTTCCTGACTTTCCAGTGGTCAATCAGTGACTATGCCTGTGACTACAACCTGGGAATCCAACAAACGCCCCATGCTGGGGTTAAGGTGAAGAACATCAAGTTTTGTTAGACTCCAGTCTAGCCAGCACCAAACCAATTGCAGCTTAGAGGATCCACTTCTCTTGTGAGAAACTTAAGGGTATGTTCACACGACCTAAATCGGAAGCAGAACACCTCCAAAGAACGTAAAAGAACGGCCGCGAAAAAGAAGTGCAGGGCACTTCTTGGGACGTTTTTGGAGCCGTTTTCCAAAGACTCTACTGAAAAAAGCTCCAAAAACGGCCGTAAAAAACGCCGCGAAAAACGCAGCGAAAATCGCGAGTGGCACAAAAAACGCCTGAAAAACAGGAGCTGCTTTCTCTTGAAAACAGCTCCGTATTCGTATTCTGAGACGTTTTTGACTCGGTGTGAACATACCCTAACAGTTTGCATGTTTTCCCTTTACCCAAACCTAAGACGGCTCCAGACAAGGCTCCTAGAGACATCATAGTGCAAGTTAATTTCTTCCTCATTAAGGAACGTTTGATGTCGATTGCTAGATCAATGGAGCGTCTCCCGGAACCATTTTCGGATGTCTCCCTTTTCCCGGACTTATCGGCAACAACGCTTCAGGCCAGGAGGCCGTATTCAGAAATTACATAGGCTCTGAGAGTAGCCTGTATCAAATACAAGTAGGGGTTTCCAGTTAAATTATTGGTCTATAATAATGGAGGTATGACGGTGATCTCTTCGGTGGACGAGGGGTTTTCCTTGCTTAAAAAGTGGAACATCTCCTCACTAGGCTCTGCTTCTTCTTCCGGTCACCCCCGGGCTTCCCCACCCTCGCAGATTATTGAGGAATGGTCTTCTGCTGGCCGCTCCGGGGGCTCCACCTGGATGTGTTAAAAGGCTGCCATGCCCGTGGATGATTTACTCTTTGTTTTCCTAGTAAAAGCACAGGAATATATTCCTTATTTCTTTTCACGTTATTTTTCATATCCCTCCGTTTTTTTTTCCAGAGTTATGGTGCGATGGTGCTCCAGGATTAATTTTTTTCTTTTTCTTTTTTGTAATTGTACTTGTCTCAATTGTTTCTTTCTATATGTATGTTCATTTGTTTTTTTTTCACAGGGATTTAATCACATGTTTAATAGCTCTTCTAATGGTATTCAAAATGTCATCCTTACCTCTTTATCAATTTATTGGCTGGATAGCCCGATTAGCTACATGGCGCCTCTTGTTTTCTCAACCTAATGTCTCTTATACTCTCTTCTATTAACGCTCACGGGCTAAACAGTCCGTTTAAACGTAGTTTATTGTGGAAGGAAGCTTGTAACTTAAAGTGTGATGTTTTGCTGGCTCAGGAGACTCATTTTCGTTCTTCCTCGGCCCCAGTGTGTACACATAAAGCTTTCCCTCATGTTTTTACTGCCTCTGCTGATATTAGGAAAAAAGGGGTGCTTATAGCTGTTAAAAATTCTGTAGTCTTCACTCTTCACACATTAGAGGCGGACCCCATGGGTCGTTTTCTCATATTAATTTGTGACATTAATAATGTGAAATATACTATTGTAAATGTGTACTTTCTAAATAAGAGACAAGGCATTCTTTTCCAAGTTGGCATTAAAAGTGGAGGAACTTAAACAGAGCCATCTTATAATTGCGGGGGATTTTAATACAGTATTAGATGGGGATTTGGACTCTACTAGGGTTGGCAGGCGGAGTGATTTCCTTTCACGTCAGGTATTGGAGGAAGGTTTATTTGATGTATGGCGATGCCAACATGGATCTGAACGGGATTATATGTTCTTCTCTTCTTCTAGATTATCTTATTCCCGAATAGATTATTTTCTCACTGATAGACAAACCCTTTTGTTGGCAAGATCATCCTGTATAAGGGATATTACCTGGTCTGATCACGCTCGGGTTTCATTAACTGTTGAGGAAAGGTTTAAATCTCCTCCACCCTCTCAGTGGAAGCTTAAAGGGAATGTGTTGCCAGCAAAACATGTTTTTTTTTTTTTAGTTAAACAATTAGTGTATAGGTGATTAAACATTGTTCTAATTTTTTATTTTTTTTCACGAGTCAGGAAATATTATAAATTGGATTCAATTGGATTCTAATTTATAATATTTTCCATTGCTGGTCACTAGATGGAGCCATTCCCAAAATTGCAGCATTGCATGTGGTAAAGCAACCACATTGCTTTATGCTGCAAAATTGGGTAAAAAGCCCTCGCTCTAGTGAGCTCTCAGCATCCCCCCCTCCTTTATCCTGGCTAGTGCCGGGAGAAACGAGGGGTTTGAACGGTCTAACCTCCTACACTGTGTGTCGCCATTTTTTGAGCTAACACACAGTGTAGAAGGTTTACATACAGTAGTAAAACACACTGAAACACGAACATACATAGAAATAACTTACCTGCTCCAGTCGCCGCCGCTCCCTCCGGTCCATCCGCTCCGTCTGCTGCCGCTGCTCCATGTGCACAAGTCCGGAAGCCGCGACCGGAAGTAGTAATCTTACTGTCCGGCCGCGACTTCCGGTCCACAGGAAAATGGCGCCGGACGGCGCGCATTTCAAATTGAACTGTGTGGGAGCGGCGCATGCGCCGTTCCCACACAGCGGCGTACATGTTAGTGGATGGAACGGGCCCCGTTCGCAGTCCCTATGGGACTGGAGCTGCCGTATTCCATGTCTGTATGTGTCGTTAATCGACACATACAGAAATGGAAAAAAAAATGGCAGCCCCCATAGGGAAGAAAAAGTGTAAAAATAAGAAAAAGTAACACACAAACACACATATTAATCCAAACGTTTTTAATAAAGCACTAACATCTTTAACATATTAAAAAAATAATTGTGGTGACACTGTTCCTTTAATGATTATATTTTATCTCACCCTGCTTTCCAGACTAGGATTAAGGATGCTCTAACTACTTATTGTGATATTAATGCTCCATCTGTTTCTAATCCCTATTCTTTGTGGAATACCCATAAGGCCTACATGAGGGGGATCCTCATTCAGGCCTCTGCTCAAGCGAAGCGACTAAGGGAAAAAGAGGTGACAGATACGGTCACTAAGATTTCTCAAATAGAGACTCTTAATAAAGCTTCCCCCTCAATATCCTATATGCATACTCTACGTAGTCTATGGACGCATTTACAAATCTTTTTACAATCTAGGTATGATTCCACCCTGAGAAAGTTCCAATTAAGCTCATATGTACACAACAACAGAGCAGGTGCCCTTTTGGCTAGGAAGGTAAAGCAGTCTGTTGGGAGATCTAAAATTGCATATTTAAAGGGGGAGGGGGGAAAGAAAGTGGTGGACCCGCGGCTGATAGCGGAACAATTTCGTATATATTATGAGGAGCTATATAATCTGTCCTCAGACCCCTCTATCTATCAACCTCTACAACAGGAGATATCCTCATTTTTAGATAGCGTAGAGCTACCCTCGATTAGTTCAGATTCTCTGAGATCCCTATCTGACCCTATATCTAGCACATAGGTTTTTAAGGCTATCTTATCACTTAAACCATTTAAAGCGCCAGGGCCAGATGGTTTTATAAATGCATATTACAAAAAGTTTTCTGATCTATTATTACCTAATCTAGTAGCAGTATTTAATAAAGCAGCTGTCGAGGGATCCATCCCAGCAGAAATGCTATAGGCAACTATTGTTACCATTCCTAAACCTGGAAAAGATCATGACACCTCAGTTAATTTTAAACCTATCTCTTTGTTAAATTCAGATGTTAAGATATTCTCCAAGGTGTTATCCAACAGGTTGCTCCATGTCATTCCAGACATTATCTCCTCCGACCAAGTGGGCTTTGTACCTGGGAGACAGGCACCTGACGGTAGCAGACGGTTTATTGATCTAATTCAATGGGTTGAGCATATAAAAATTCCTTCTTTATTATTAGCCTTGGACGCAGAAAAAGCATTTGACTGAGTGAATTGGATGTACCTTAGTAACACCTTGGAGAAATTTGGTCTGTCGGGTTACATTAAATCTGCCATTTTAGCGTTATACTCCAACCCTTCGGCTAGAGTTCTAATTTCTGGTTTCCTTTAAGAGCCCTTTCAGATTTTGAATGGTACTCGCCAGGAGTATCCCCTCTCTCCGCTCATTTTCGCTTTAATGATGGAACCCTTTTCTGCTGCAGTTAGAGAGAATGGGGGGATCCAGGGTATACAGGTAGGGGAGACTAGTCACAAAATAAAATTGTACACTGACGATGTAATTTTAGCATTATCACACCCTGAGTTATCTCTAGTAGAAGTGCAGGCTACTCTGGAGGAGTTTGGGCGCGTATCTTATTATAAAGTTAATCTCAATAAATCTCAGATTTTGAATTTGGGAATATCTAACTCTACCCGGTCGTCGTTAGCCCTTAAGTATCCGTATAAGTGGAACGCTGATAATTTACAGTACTTGGGTATTAAGCTTACTTACCCAAGTTCTCTTTTGTTTTGCTATAATTATTCTCCACTGGTCTCTAGAATTCCGCAGTTATTGGAGAAATTGTCCACCTCTTTTGCCTCTTGGGCTGGCAGAATAGCGCTTAATAAAATGTTGGTTTTACCAATTATCCTATACACGTTTCGTACCGTCTCTATACCTTTACTGTCATCATTTATTCCAAGGTTGCAAAGGGAATTGTCCAAATTTATTTGGAAAAAAAAGGCCCCCTAGGGTTCGGAAGTCTACTTTGATCAGACCATGGAGGTCGGGGGGGGGGGGGATGGGAGTTCCGGACTTGCACAAGTATTATATGGCGACTATTTTAGACCAAGTTAAAAGTTGGTGGATGGCTAACGGGAAGAGTTGGACAGGGATAGAACGGAGTGTGGTGGGTACTTCCCCCATAGCCTGCTTGAACAAAGCTTCTTTCTTCGGGGCCCCTTCACGGGTTCCTTTGTTGGGGATAAAAGCTTCTATTCAAGCGTGATCTTATTTGCTCCGTTGCCGTACAATGGATATGGGCGGGTCATTGAAAGATATGCCTCTTAGACACTTGTATTCTTTGTTAGACAATGTTAATATCGATGCCTGGGAGTCTGCATGTATGAAGACTATTTCTTCCTTTTATAACGACTCTACCATTAGATCATTTCAGGATTTATCCGCTTGTTATGGGGTATCTGGAACAGATTTTTATGAGTACCTCTGTATTAGACATGCACTTTCCTCAGTGGATATGTTAAGTCCGTTTCTCCCACGTCAAGCAATACTGTTTTATGCCAATAAACTCCCTAAGGTTAAGGGCATTTCCTTATTCTATGGCCTATTTACTTCTCCCACTTCTAACGTTAAACTATTGTATATGTCAACATGGGATGGCGATCTAGCTTTAGATATATCTGTTGCAGATTGGTTTAAGGCTTTGGCTTGGGTGAGATGGGTTTCTAAGAGCTCGATACATTGGGAGATGTCTAGGAAAATTGCTTTCCGATGGTATCTCACACCTGTACGCATGGCTAAAATGTCTGACTCAGTGTAGGAGTCTTGTTGGAGAAGTTGAGGAGCGAAAGGCACGTACATGCATATGTGGTGGGAATGGCCAATTGTTTTTTCCCTTTAGTTGATCACTTTCCGGCTCATCTCTAACATTTTGAAAGTTAATATAGCTCCTTCTCCTGGATTGGCCCTGTGCTTCCTGGGGGTGGATCTTCTCCCTGCCTCTGGGCGTATAGTTATGTCTCATGTCATATTGGCTGCGAGGCTTATAATAGCGCGCAAATGGAAACTGTCGGACTCTTTGACTAAGGCGGAATTAGTTAACCAGGTTCAGTTTTCTTATCTTATGGAGAAGTCGTGGGCTACTAAGACTTTCTCGTCAGTTAAATTTGAAAGAGCATGGAAACCTTGGAAAGAACTTGCTTTAGCCCCAGATTTGTCATGAGCCCCACTTTCCCCTTCTGCTAGATTCGGTACATAGGGTCGATACTTTGGTTGCTGTTAGTATACCTGCATTTCTTTGGCTCCTGTTATATGAAGATGTCCTCTGTTATATATAGATGTTATATGTAGTCCAGAGCTGATCTATTGTATATTTTGATTGATGGCTATGTATCCCTGTAATGTAATGTATTTGTTATATTTTTTCTGTTTATATGTTTTAGGGAGACCCTCATGTTGTGTACCCTCCCTTCAGTTGGTTTTGTTATTTTTTTTCCAAATAATACAATAAAAAATTTAGTTGGAAAAAAAAAGGAAGATATCATTAACAAACTCCTGGAAGACCGCGGGAGCATAACACAGGCCGAAGGGCATTACTAGATATTCATAGTTTCCGTCACGGGTGTTAAATGCAGTCTTCCATTCGTCACCCCGGCAAAATTCGGATTAGGTTGTAAGCCCCACACAGGTCTAGCTTTCAAAAAATCTTGGCACCATGTATGCGATCAAACAGTTCAGAGATCAATGGCAACGGATACCTATTTTTTACCGTGATCTGGTTGACACCTCGGTAGTTGATGCAAGGAGGCAGAGACCCATCTTTTTTCTTGACGAAGAAGAACCCGGCTCCTGCCGGAGAGGATGACTTTCGTATGAAGCCCCTCTCCAAGTTCTCCTTAACATAGGCGGACATGGACAGAGTCTTTGGCAGGGAGAGAGGATATACCCTACCACGGAGAAGGGATGCACCAAGAACTCGGTCGATAGGACAGCCATACGCCCCATGTGGGGGCAGCGTCTCCGCCTCTTTCTTGCTGAAGACTTCTGAAAATGAAGACCAGGCAATAATGCCAAGGACCAAGGCAGAGGAGGCTCAGTCGAACGAATCTGTACCAGGCAACGGTTGTGACACTCGAGACCCCACTGGAGAACCTCTCCAGAATTCCAGTCCAGGACCGGAGAATGTAGTCGGAGCCAGGGCAGGCCCAGCAGCACAAGATTGATGGCTTTAGCCAGGACAAAGGACGAGAGGAGCTCGGAGTGGAGGGCTCCCACTTGGAGCCTCAGCGGTTTGGTCACATATATAATTGGGTCTGGCAGCGGTAGTCCATTCACAGACACAACCATCAATTGCCTCTCCAGAGGGGTAGTGGGCAATTGCAGAAGATCCACCAGGTCTCTAGGAATGAAATTAGCAGCAGATCCAGAGTCCAGAAACGCAGAGACCCGATGCGTTTTCTCGCCGGACACTATGGTCAGGGGAATGGATAATTTAGACTAAAGTCCCTCTTTACCCAAGGTTGCCTGTCCCACAAACCCTAGGCTCTTTTGGGGACACAGACGCACAAGATGGCCTCCAAGACCGCAATATAGACAGAGTCCCGAGGTGTGTCTGTGTTGTGTCTCCTGGGTAGCTTAAACTGGTCCGTCCTCACAGACTCCTTAGGAGGATCAGCATCAGAGGACAACAGGTGTTGCTGCAAAGTAGGAACCGGACTTGGGAGTCCTCCCTCCCGACGAGCCTCTTGGAACCATTCTTGGATCCTTATATCAATCCAGTTGTCCAGAAGGATGAGGTCATCGAGCGTAGATGGTAGATCCCGGGCGACAAGCTCGTCCTTAATCCTAGGACAGTCCCTGCCAGAATGTAGCCACCAGAGCCTCATTGTTCCACAACAGTTCTCCCGCCAGGGTGCGGAAGTGGATGGCGTACTCGCCCACGAAGGTGTCTCCCTGGCGTAGGTTCAGCAAGGAGGCAGCTGCAGACGAGTCTCATCCAGGCTCCTCAAACATCATGGGAAATGTCCGTAGGAACCCCTGGAAGTCACGAGTCTCTGGTCCTCTCCCAGATAGGGTCCGCCCATGCAAGGGCCCTGCCAGTGAGGAGAGAGACGATGAAAGCGACCCTTGCGCCATCAGACGATGCAGAAATGCCCTTGCATAGAGGCTAAAGTGGATCTGGCACTGGTTAAAAAATCCACGGCAGGTCCTTGCGTCTCCATCATAGCGGTCAGGAAGTGGCAAAGAAAATCGAGGATCAGCACTGCCAGGAGGTGTAGTCGGAGGATCAGTACTGTCAGGAGGTTTAGTAGGAGGATCGGCAGCTTGCACCTCCAGCCGACATGCAATAATGTTCAAGGTCTGGAGGAGTTGGTCCTGTTGAGACTGGAGGTCTAGAATATCCGCCCACAACTCATGTGACGTCATCATGATCTTGGATTGACCAGCGGGGTCTATGGCCTGAGCCTACTGTCACGTTGGGTACGTGGACCCACTGGACCGTACCGCCTTGACGGTATGGCAGCTGGCCAACAGAACACAGGTCACAGTCCATAGTTCGTATAGGGTACCTGTGATAGCTCAGACAGTAGCAAGACAGGCTTGGCTGGGACTAGGCAGCAGGCAGGAGCCAGGCATGGTGTAGCAGTAGCAGGAAAGGCGTGGTATACAGCACAGCGTGACTTCAGCTCAACACGGTACTTGACCAGGATAGCACAGGATACAAGTTACAGGTAGCAGGAACGGGAAACACTGGGAACTGGAAAACACTTAGCAGACCATTTGTTTAGACAGACTAGGGTAACGACAACAAGGCTCAGGCAAGGGAGGAAGGGACTGGGGCCCTCTTATAGTCCCGGGCTTATGGGCTAATTTTGAATTACGGGACCCGGCCGGTAAAAGCGGAAGTGAGCGCTGGCGTCTCCTGAGGAGGAGATGGGGACCAGCACTCACAGTTCCATGGCTACGGGCGTCAGGAGGTGAATGAGCCTGATGGGCCATGGCCATGGGCATGACACTGTCCATAAGTCCTACTAGGATGATATAGAGGGAGGTTCCCACTCTATTACCAAGCAGCAACTCTTTATGCACTCATGAATCTCTAGCATTTGTCAGTGATAGTTCAGTTATGTTATGGTGTACATGAGGACATGATGTATATAAAAGAAATTATGATATTCATTTTCAAATAAATGGATAAATAAATCCGTATAATTATGGGAAAACTCCATTGATTGGCCCCGATACCCCTGAAGACGCTACATCGTAGCGAAACATGTCGGGGTGGGCTTCAACCTCAATTTTAATACATGTCCTGCTGACTCTCTAGAATCTAACTGTGGGTTGAGTGTTGCGTTCTGCAGCTGTTAGCACTTAACTCTCCAAAGACCCTATTCTGATATCTTGCACTAAGCTGATCGCTGTCAGCAATGGACTTTAACTTTTAAATTTTATGTAGTCTATCCTTGTTGCAAAACTAATAAAGACTTTGTTATTTTTGAATGATAGTTGGAAAACAGGGCTCTCTTTGCCAGCAGACAAAAAAAATTTTTTAAATTTAACTATATCACGCCCACCAACTATTGGGGTCCTTCCCCTTTGTGTTTACTGTATCAGAAAATGGAGCTCTGACTGCTATAAAGATATATTAAAAAAAATAATCAGCAAAGAATTTTGGACTTAGAATGATATAGTGTTAAAAGGTAGAAATTCTCTTTAAGTTGACCATACACCAGGATGTCTGGATCAGCACTCCGAGGGAATAAGGTTATCACATACCATAATGGTTAAAGTGTGGACAGAGACTAAAGTAATCTCTTGTTCTTCAAACTTAAACCCTGCAATGGGGCATGGAATTTTCCATTTGGATGCCAAGGTGGACCATCAAATAGTCCCCTGCAGGTGACAGAATTTAGAAGTAAAAATGGAGGTACCAAGTACATAAAAAAGTCATAGCCAGCTGTAGGTGCGGTTGGTGCAGGCAAAGGCTCTGGCTGGCAGAGATTTGTTGGATTGGCACAAAGACCAAGGCAGGAAGTAGTCTTCTAATAGAAAAAAATGTCAGAAACCAGGGCAGGTTGTCACAGTAAAATCATTTCAATCAAAGATAGAGGTTTACACAAAAGTCTAAATACAGGATGCAACCATGTGAAGAGGGCCACTGACGGAACCGCTGCCAGCCGGCACGTAATAAGTGGTCATGATGTTGATGCAGTGCTGATCTTGGAGACAACAGTTGCATACTGCAGGCGACAGGCAGGGGGATTTGGACACAGGGTGTAGTATATATAAACAAATGTCCTCCTCCGCAACCACAGTGCCAAGATCTGTACTTCAAGACTTCATTTTACCGGAGTATATTGAGATATTACAGCAATTGCCGAGCCCTATTATTTCAGCTTTGTTTAATAAAGACCGTGCCTAAAAAGACCTTAATGACCAGTTAAATTTTTCTGTTTTTGCCTCTCTGCCTTTCAGCAGCCATAACTTTTTTATTTTTTCATTGACGTGGCTGTATGAGGCCTTGTTTTATGAGAGAAAAACAGTATTTTTTTCCCCACAGTTTGGGGGTAAAAAAAATATTTTTGTGGCGTGAATATAGGAAAAAGCGATTCTTGCCATTGTTTTTCTTGTTTATTTTTTATCCCGTTCACGTGTCATGCTAAATAACTCATTAGATTAATTCTTCAGGTTATTACGGTATTGTAGATACCTAATATGTGTCGTTTTTTTTGTTTTTATTTAGTGTAGGGGCAATAAAATTTATTTTATGCAAAATAATGACTTTTTTTGGGACTTTTTTTATTTTTATTTTTTTTTGTTACCTTTTTTTTTTAATCCCATTAAGGGATAACATTATTTCTAACTTTTTTTTTTACTTGTAATGTATTAGCATACTCCTGTATGTTAATACATTACTGTAATGTCGGGGTAGGGAGACAGACAGGTGAGCCCTAATCTACCCGCCACTCAGTCCCTGCCTACTTGCACAGCCCATCCTAGGCGACGGCGTACAACTGGGCGACGGTCCCTACGCTCAATATTTGCACGACAAACAAAACAAGACAAGGGTACACAGAAGCAAAGGGAAGTGGGGCAGTTGCCCACGGCAACACCGTGAGCAACAGAGTAGTGGACGAGTCGAGTCAAACCAGGAGAGTACGTGGTAGCAAATACAGAGCAGGAGAATAGTCAGTCAAGCCAGGGTCAATATGAAGCAGAGGTCAATGGTAATAGCAGGAACAGCAGAGCCAGGAAAGAAGAGAATCACAGGCAAAGGACAAGCTGCAAATGAAGGTATAAGTAGACCAAGGGCAGGAGCTAGAACCGTCTGGCCAGGCTGTGATAGGTTCTCCCACTCCTCAGCCTACCAGCCTGAGTGGTAGCAGATCGAGTCACTCTAGCAGACCTAGGAACAGATACAGGCTGCTTAAGCACGGGCGTCGACACAGAAGCTGTGTCAGGCAAATCCTTTACAGTACCCCCCCTTTTATGAGGAGCCACTGGACCCTTCCTAGGTGGACCTGGCTTGTTGGGGAACTGAAGATGGAACTTCCTGAGCAATAACCCGGCGTGAACATCCCGGGCGGGTACCCAAGTCCTCTCATCAGGCCCGTATCCTCTCCAATGGACCAGGTACTGGAGGGAGCCTTGGACCATCCTGCTGTCCACAATCTTGGCCACCTCAAATTCTACCCCTTCAGGGGTGAGAACAGGGACCGGAGGTTTCCTCGAGGTAGCCAAGGACGGGGAGTAGCGTTTCAGGAGGGAGGCATGGAACACATTGTGTATTTGAAAAGACGGGGGTAACTCCAGCCGGAAGGAGACAGGGTTAAGGACCTCAATGACCTTGTATGGCCCTATATACCGGGGAGCAAATTTTTTGGACGGAACTTTAAGGCGCAAATTTTTTGAAGACAACCACACCAGATCCCCGACCACAAACAAGGGGTTAGCAGAACGTCTTTTATCTGCCTGAGTCTTTTGTATGCTCTGGGACGCCTCAAGGTTCTTCTGAACCTGGGCCCAGACTGTACACAGTTCCCGATGAACAACATCTACCTCGGGATTGTTGGAACCACCAGATGAAACTGAGGAGAACCGTGGATTAAATCCAAAATTACAGAAAAAGGGGGAGACTCCTGACGTGTTACTGACCCGGTTATTAAGGGAAAATTCGGCGAGGGGAATGAAGGAGACCCAATCATCTTGACAGTCAGAGATAACACACCTTAAATATTGTTCTAGAGACTGATTAGTCCTCTCAGCTTGGCCATTAGTTTCAGGATGGAAGGCCGAAGAGAAGGACAGATCAATCTCCAACTTCTTACAGAAAGCTCTCCAAAACAATGAAATAAATTGTACCCCTCTGTCAGAAAAAATATTGACAGGAACCCCATGGAGACGCAGGATGTGTTTGACAAACAAGGTAGCTAACATCTTTGCATTGGGTAGTTTCTTGAGGGGCACAAAGTGGCACATCTTACTGAAGCGGACTAATACAACCCACACCACCGACTTGCCTTGGGGTGGAGTCAGATCGGTGATAAAATCCATGGAGATATGGGTCCAAGGTCTCTGGGTGTCACCGACACAGGGTATGTGGACCCACTAGGCCTATCCTCTGTAGCGGGGAGGCAGCTGACCAGGTCACAGTCTATACGGAAGTAAATGGCAGACAGTAATGCTTGGGTACCTGAAATAGTCCGGGCGGTGGCTGTGGCTCCAGCACGGATGGAGGCTGGTGCGGCAGGTGGTGCCAGACGTGGCGGGCAGTATCCGATGAAGCAGAAGACACTTGACGGGGCAGAAGACACTGACGTGGCAGACGCCACTGGACGTGGCGGACGACACTTGACGTGGCGGACGACACTTGACGTGGCGGACGACACTTGACGTGGCAGAAGACACTTGACGTGGCAGAAGACACTATTCCAACACTGGTAGGCACAGGAACTGGAACAATACGGAATACAGGAACGGTAACAGGGCACGGGTAACAGCTGGAACGGGAGACACTAAGGGACCATTGCGAGACAGACTGGGAAAGACTAACAATGCTCAGGCATCGAACTAGGGGGCTGGACCCCTCTTATAGCCCAGGGTACTCACGGGTCAAAAGTCGTTCAAGATGTCCAGTGCGCGCGCTGCCCCTTTAAGAGCGGGGACGAGCGTGCGCTCCGGCGGAGGTGAATGGATGCAAGTGCTGGCGTCTCCTGAGGAGGAGGCTGGGGCCAGCGCTTGCCGACTCGTGGCTGCGGCTGTCAGCGGGAGGCTGGAGCTGACAGCCCGCAGCCACGGACATTACAGTATCCCCCTCTTACGCCCCCTCTTCTTGGGACTGGAGCTAGAGAGAAACTTCTTTAGAAGAGTAGGGGCATTGAGGTTCTCCTCTGGCTCCCAGGGCCTCTCTTCGGGACCAAACCCCTCCAATCCACCAAATAAAAGGTCTTTCCTCTAACTCTCTTGGTGTCCAAGATCTCCTTGACCTCAAAGATGTCCGAGGTGCCGCTGGGAGCAACCGCAGGGCTGGGAGTCTTGGAATAGTGGTTTAGGATCACAGGCTTCAGGAGGGAGACGTGGAAGGAGTTGGGAATCCTGAGGGTAGGAGGCAGCCGAAGCTTGTAGGCGACAGGGTTGATCTGCTGCAGAACCTCGAATGGTCCAAGGAACCTGGGAGCGAACTTGTATGAGGGCACCTTCAAGCGAATGTTCCGAGAGGACGGCCAGACTTTAGTCCCCGGAAGATACTGAGGCGGCTCTCTTCTCTTAGTATCTGCCTTTCGCTTTATGCGATCTACTGCCAGCAAAATAGAGGACCGGATCTGTTGCCAGATTTGCAGGAAGTCCCCATATGCAGAGTCAGCAGCGGGAACCTGAGATGAAGTCAACACAGGAAGAGGGACTCTGGGATGTTGACTGTACACGATGTGAAACGGAGTGGAGGTGGTGGACTCACTTGTGTGGTTGTTATATGAAAACTCGGCCCAAGGAAGAAGCTGTACCCAGTTATCGTGCTGAGAAGAGATGAAGTGGCGGAGATAATTTTCCATGATCTGGTTGATCCTCTCAACTTGCCCATTGGATTGGAGGTGATAGGCAGAGGAAAAGTCCAAACTCACATCCAGGAGTTTACAGAGTGCTCTCCAGAATTTAGAGGTAAACTGAACCCCCCGGTCGGACACAATGTGAAGAGGCAAGCCATGCAAGCGAAAGATGTGCTGAATGAAGAGACTCACCAGTCGGGGAGCAGAAGGTAGGCCGGTCAGCGGGATAAAATGAGCCATCTTAGAGAACCGGTCCACCACCACCCAGATGGTGTTGCATCCTGCTGAGAGAGGAAGGTCTGTGACGAAGTCCATTGCGATGTGCTGCCAGGGGGCACTGGGTACAGGCAGAGGTTGAAGCAGGCCGGCAGGCTTGGAGTGAGTCACTTTATTAGAGGCACACACCGTGCAAGCAGAGACAAAGTCCAGAACATCCTTAGGTAGCGTGGGCCACCAAAAGTGACGAGCAATCAGGTCTTGGGTTTTATGGACACCAGCGTGCCCAGCTAGTTTAGAACTGTGTCCCCAGCGGAGAATTATTTTTCTGTCTGCCAACCAAACAAAAGTTCTCCCCGGAGGGATATTTCTAAGCTGCAGAGGATTGGCGGTGACAACGCAGGATAGGTCTATGATCGTCTGAAGGGACTCCACCGTGTCCTCCGTCTCAAATGATCTGGACAGGGCATCGGCCCTCACATTCTTGTCAGCGGGACGATAGTGGAGCAGAAATTGGAAACGAGTGAAGAACAGTGACCACCTGGCTTGACGAGGATTCAGTCTTTGAGCGGACTGAAGGTAGATGAGGTTCTTGTGGTTGGTGAAGATCAGGATGGGGTGAGCAGCGCCTTCTAAAAGATGTCTCCACTCCTCCAGGGCCAATTTGATAGCCAGTAGCTCCCGATCTCCAATGGAGTAATTGCGCTCAGCAGAAGAAAACAGTCTTGAGTAGTAGCCACATACAACTGCCTTTCCTTTGGAGCTGCTCTGGAACAGAAGTGCGCCTGCACCAACAGAGGAAGCGTCCACCTCTAGTGAGAACTGCCGAGATACGTCAGGGTGATGGAGGATTGAAGCAGAAGTGAAGGCTTTCTTGAGGCTAATGAATGCGGACTCTGCCTCTGAAGTCCACAGCTTGGCGTCCACACCCTTCTTGGTAAGGGTAGAGATGGGAGCCGTCAGAGAAGAAAAGTTCGGAATAAACTGCCGGTAGAAATTGGCGAAACCCAGGAACCGCTGTATGGCCCTTAGGCCTTGAGGACGTGGCCATTCCAGGACAGACTTTAGTTTCTCAGGGTCCATCTTAAGGCCTTGATCCGAGATTACATAACCCAGGAAGGGCAAAGACCTCTTTTCAAAGGTGCATTTTTCTAACTTGGCATACATGCGATTCTCTCTTAGTCGCAGGAGAACTTGACGAACATGCCTCCGATGGGTCATCAGATCTGGGGAGAAAATTAGAATATGATCGAGATAAACTACAACACCCATATAGAGGAGGTCTCGGAAGATATCATTAACGAACTCCTGAAATACTGCGGGAGCGTTACACAGTCCGAAGGGCATTACTAGGTATTCGTAGTGCCCATCGCGGGTGTTAAATGCCGTCTTCCATTCGTCACCCTGGCGAATCCGGATTAGATTGTAGGCCCCCCGCAGATCTAGCTTGGAAAAAATGTTGGCTCCTCGTATGCGATCTACAGCTCGGAAATAAGTGGCAACGGGTATTTGTTCTTGACCGTGATCTGATTGAGACCACGGTAGTCAATGCAGGGTCGGAGAGATCCATCTCTCTTTTTAACGAAGAAGAAGCCTGCCCCGGCCGGGGAGGAAGATTTTCGAATAAAACCCCTCTCCAAGTTCGCCTTGATATAGGCTGACATCGATAAAGTCTCTGGCAAGGAGAGAGGATATACTCGTCCACGGGGAAGAGAAGCATTGGGAACCAGTTCAATGGGACAGTCATAATTCCGATGTGGAGGCAACGTCTCAGCCTCTCTTTTGCAAAAGACATCCGCAAAACTGGCATACTGAGATGGTAGGCCGGAAAGTGACTGAGGCAGCGGGGGCACAACAGGACGGACTTGTGACAGGCAATGGCTATGGCATCTGGAACCCCATTGAAGAACCTCTCCAGAATTCCAGTCAAGTGTCGGGGCGTGTAGACGGAGCCATGGCAAACCCAGCAGGATCGGGTTGATAGCCTTGGGTAGTACCAGGAAGGTGATCTGTTCCGAGTGAAGAGCTCCGACCCATAGTGTCAACGGCTCAGTGATGAGAATGATTGGATCAGGCAATGGTAGACCATTCACAGAGGCAACTGCCAGGGGTCTCTCCAGACGGACTGTGGGTAGTCTAAACCGATCCACTAGATCCTGGTGGATAAAATTAGCAGCCGCTCCAGAGTCAAGATAGGCCTAGGAAGGATGTGATGTCTGTCCGGTGACGATGGCCACAGGTATCGATAATCTGGAAGACGTTTTAACGTTTGGAGACGTTCCACCTAGAGTTGCCTCTCCAACCAAACCTAGGTCCTGGAGTTTCCCGGTTTCTGTGGGCATTGGCGCACAAAATGACCCTTGAGGCCACAATACATACAAAGTCCAGAGGAGCGTCTGCGCTGCTTCTCCTGTTCAGATAACCGGACTCTGTCTACCTGCATGGGTTCCTCAGGAAGCACACTAGGAGTGGACAATAGTGGTCTCTGGACAGAGGGTGCTGGTCTGTGGGCCCGGCTCTCCTGACGAACCTTTTGAGAGCGCTCCCGGATTCTCATATCAACCCGGGTGGCTAACAGGATGAGGGCATCCAAGGTAGCAGGAAGGTCGCGGGCTGCCAGTTCGTCCTTGATGTGAGAGGACAGTCCCTGCCAGAAGGTCGCCACCAGTGCCTCATTGTTCCATGCCAGCTCGGCTGCTAGGGTACGGAAGGAGATAGCATACTCCCCTACTGTGGAGCCCTCTTGCTTGAGGGTCAACAGAGTAGCTGCGGCAGAGGATGTTCGACCCGGCTCCTCGAACACGGCATGAAAGGACTGCAGGAACAAGGCTAGGTCCGTGGATACAGGTCCTTGTTGCTCCAAGATTGGGTTCGCCCATGCGAGGGCCTTGCCAGCGAGGAGGGAGATAATAAACGCCACTTTGGCCTCCTCGGAGGGGAAGAGATGAGGCCGTAGCCTAAAATGCACCGTGCATTGATTGAGAAACCCTCTACATGCTCTGGGGTCACCGTCGTAGCGTGGAGGAAGGGGCAGAGGAACTGAGGATCCGGAACAAACAGGGGGAGCAACAGGCAGTGGCACGGCAACAGCTTGCGGAGGAAGAACCGGAGGTGAAACAGCGACTATGATCCAGGCGGACCAGGATAGAATTCACCGCCTCAAGGAGTTGATCCTGACGTGTGCGTAGGTCATGCATCTCTGTCTGATTCTTCTGTACTGGGGTCTTGGGCTGGCCAGCGGGTTCCATGGCCTGAGCGTACTGTCACGGACACAGGGTACGTGGACCCACTAGGCCGCTCCGCCGCAGCGGGGAGGCAGCTGACCAGGTCACAGTCTATACGGAAGTAAGAGGCAGACAGTAATGCTTGGGTACCTGAAATAGTCCAGGCGGTGGCTGTGGCTCCAGCACGGATGGAGGCTGGTGCGGCAGGTGGCGCCAGACGTGGCGGGCAGTATCCGATGAAGCAGAAGACACTTGACGTGGCAGAAGACACTTGACGTGGCGGACGACACTTGACGTGGCGGAAGACACTTGACGTGGCAGAAGACACTATTCCAACCCTGGTAGGCACAGGAACTGGAACTATACGGAATACAGGAACGGTAACAGGGCACGGGTAACAGCTGGAACGGGAGACACTAAGGAACCATTGCGAGACAGACTGGGAAAGACTAACAACGCTCAGGCATCGAACTAGGGGGCTGGACCCCTCTTATAGCCCAGGTTACTCACGGGTCAAAGGTCGTTCAAGATGTCCGGTGCGCGCGCTGCCCCTTTAAGAGCGGGGACGAGCGTGCGCTCCAGCGGAGGTGAGTGGATGCAAGCGCTGGCGTCTCCTGAGGAGGAGGCTGGGGCCAGCGCTTGCCGACTCGTGGCTGCGGCTGTCAGCGGTAGGTTGGAGCTGACAGCCCGCAGAAACGGACATTACACTGGGGAATGGGCAAAGAACATAGTAAGCCCGCTGGTCGGGACCTGGGAGTCTTGGATCTATCACAAATTTCACAAGCGTCGACGTAGCCCTTAACGTCTTTAAGCAACCCAGGCCACCAATAGGTTCTAGAAATGAGGTGCTTGGTACCCAGGATGCCTGGATGGCCAGATAGTGCAGAGTCATGATTCTCCCTGGGTACCCTTAGCCGGAATTGCAGGGGAACAAACAGCTTGTTCTCAGGAAGTTTCTCGGGAGCTGAACCTTGATCAGCCGCAATTTCGGAGACTAAGTCAGAATCAACAGAGGATATGATTATACCTGGGGCAAAACACAAGCAGGATCCTCCTCCGGAGGAGGGCTGGCCATGAAGCTACGCGACAGCGCATCAGCTTTAATATTTTTAGACCCAGCCCTATAGGTGACCACAAAGTTGAATCTAGTAAAAAAACAACGCCCATCGAGCTTGTCTCAGGTTTAGCCTCCGGGCAGATTCTAGGAAAACCAGATTCTTGTGGTCGGTAAGAACCGTTACTTGGTGCCTAGCCCCCTCCAGGAAGTGGCGCCACTCTTCAAATGCCCATTTAATGGCTAAGATTTCGCGGTTGCCAATGTCATAGTTACTCTCAGTGGGGGAGAACTTCCTGGAACAGTAGGCACAGGGACGGAGATGGGTGAGAGACCTAGTACCCTGGGACAAGACAGCACCCACTCCCACCTCGGAGGCCTCAACCTCCACGATGAATGGCTCCATCTGGTTAGGCTGAATCAGCACTGGGGCAGAGATAAAGAACCTCTTAAGGATCTCAAAAGCCTGGACCGACTCTGGAGGCCAGTGGAGGAGATCAGCACCTTTCCGAGTAAGGTCCGTAAGAGGCTTAGCGATGACCGAGAAGTTAGCAATAAATCTCCTGTAATAATTAGCAAACCCCAGGAAGCACTGTAAAGCCTTCAGGGATGCAGGTTGGACCCATTCAGCCACAGCCTGAACCTTGGCAGGGTCCATGCAGAATTCGTTAGGAGTGAGGATTTGACCCAAAAATTGTATCTCCTGCACCCCAAACACACATTTTTCGGTTTTAGCAAAGAGTTTGTTTTCTCGAAGGGCCTGGAGCACCTTCCTGACATGCTCAATGTGGGAGGACCAGTCCTTGGAAAACACAAGTATGTCATCAAGGTACACTACAAGAAATACCCCCAGGTAGTCTCTTAAAATCTCATTTATGAAATTCTGGAAGACCGCGGGAGCATTACACAACCCAAAGGGCATGACGAGGTATTCGAAATGACCTTCGGGCGTATTAAACGCAGTCTTCCACTCATCCCCTTCTCTGATTCGGATAAGGTTATAAGCCCCCCGAAGATCAAACTTAGAGAACCATTGGGCCCCCTGAATCTGATTAAAGAGATCAGGAATCAGAGGAAGGGGATATTGGTTCCTTACAGTGACCTTATTCAAGTTTCGGTAATCGATGCACGGCCTAAGACCACCATCCTTCTTCCCTACGAAGAAGAAGCCAGCACCTACCGGAGAAGTAGAGGGACGAATGTAACCCTTGGCCAGGCTTTCCTGGATATATTCTCTCATGGCTTCACGTTTGGGAGAAGAGAGATTAAATATCCTACCTTTAGGGAGCCTAGCTCCTGGTACCAAATCGATTGCACAATCATACTCTCTATGAGGATGTAACTCTTCAGAAGCTTTTTTAGAAAAAACATCAGCGAAGTCCTGAATAAACTCAGGTAGAGTGTTCACCTCCTCAACGAGAGAAACCAAATTAATAGAAAAACAGGACATTATGCATTCATTACCCCATTTAGTAAGATCCCCAGTATTCCAGTTAAACGTGGGATTATGCATCTGTAACCAAGGAGGGCCTAAAACCATATCGGACGATAATCCTTGCATCACCAACACAGAACATTGCTCCAAATGAATGGAGCCCACAATGAGTTCAAAAACAGGGGTATGCTGCGTAAAATAACCATTAGCAAGTGGAGTGTAGTCGATACCCACATATCAATCAATGGCATAGCTAGAGACATAGCAAATTCCATAGACATAATATTAGCAGAAGACCCTGAATCCACGAAGGCACTGCCGGTGGCAGACCTACCATCAAAAGAGACCTGAAAGGGAAGCAAGATCTTATTAGGTTTCATATTTACGGGAAATACCTGTGCGCCCAAGCGACCTCCCCGATGGTCACTTAGGCGTGGACGTTTTCCGGCTGCTTATATTTATGCCTAGGACAGTCGTTCACTTGATGCTTGTCATTCCCACAGTAGAAGCAGAGACCATTCTTCCTGTGCAACTCTCTACGTTGTTTTGGAGACACGGAGGCCCCCGAGTTGCATTGGTTCATCCGAGTTTTCCGTGGAAGAACGAAGCAACGGAACCTCGGGAGCATCATAGGGGAGCCAGAGGAGAAGGCACAAAAACGGTCAAGACGTACCGCTAAAGCCATAACCTGATCTAGAGAGTCAGAAGAGGGATAGCTCACTAACAGGTCTTTCAGAGCGTTCGACAGACCCAATTTAAACTGGCACCTCAAGGCAGGGTCATTCCACCGAGAAGCTACACACCACTTCTTAAAGTCAGAACAGTACTCCTCAACGGGTCTCTTACCCTGACGTAAGGTCACCAGCTGACTCTCGGCAAAGGCAGTCTTGTCAGTCTCGTCATAGATGAGTCCGAGAGCGGAAAAAAAAAGGTCAACAGAAGAAAGTTCAGGGGCGTCAGGATTCAAGGAGAAGGCCCATTCCTGGGGGCCGTCCTGGAGCCGGGACATAATTATACCCACTCGCTGGCTCTCAGAACCTGAGGAGTGGGGCCTTAAACGGAAATAGTGCCTACAACTCTCCCGAAAGGAGAAAAAAGTCTTCCGGTCCCCTGAGAACCGGTCAGGCAACTTGAGGTGGGGTTCAAGAGGTGAGGTGGAGGACACTATCTGGGTCGCATCACGCTGGTTGCACCTGTAGGGAGAGACCCTGCATTTGCTGATCCAGGGCCTCAAAAGGGTCCATAGTGTGTCAGGGACCAGGGTAGAAAAGGTAAATGGGCCTGTGATTATGTAATGTGGGGGTAGGGAGACAGATAGGTGAGCCCTAATCTACCCGCCACTCAGTCCCTGCCTACTTGCACAGCCCGTCCTAGGCGACGGCGTACAACTGGGCGACGGTCCCTACGCTCCATATGTGCACGACAGACAAAACAAGACAAGGGTACACAGAAGCAAAGGGAAGTGGGGCAGTTGCCCACGGCAACACCGTGAGCAACAGAGTAGTGGATGAGCCGAGTCAAACCAGGAGAGTACGTGGTAGCAAATACAGAGCAGGAGAATAGTCAGTCAAGCCAGGGTCAATATGAAGCAGAGGTCAATGGTAAGGCAGGAACAGCAGAGCCAGGAAACAACAGAATCACAGGCAAAGGACAAGCTGCAAATGAAGGAATAAGTAGACCAAGGGCGGGAGCTAGAACCGTATGGCCAGGCTGTGATAGGTTCTCCCACTCCTCAGCCTACCAGCCTGAGTGGTAGCAGATCGAGTCACTCTAGAAGACCTAGGAAAAGATGCAGGCTGATTAACCACGGGTGTCGACACAGAAGCTGTGTCAGGCAAATCCTTTACAATTACACTGTGTCACTATGACACACGCTGCTGATCGGGCAGCACATAGTGTGCCTGAACAGCAGGCAAAGGGAACAGACAGCCCTGGGGTCCTTTGTAGGTCCCCAGGGCTGACTGCAGAGGGATTCCCCGGAGTTTGATTGCATCACTGGAATCCCGGTGATGCAATCAAAGAGGGGAATTCCCTTTGATCATGCCGCGGTCACGGACCGCGGCAATCTAAGGATTAAACACCTGGGGTCCGAATGTTTTCCGACCCCAGCTGTATTCAGGAGGCTTCTCTAAGCAGGAGCTGTAACTAACAGCTCCTGTTCCTAGAGGATGAGCTCTCACACGAGCGTTTATCAGCCTGATCTACAGCTTCGCCAAAAGACGTTGCTGCAGACTAAGCACCTACATCGCCTGACGTCAAAAGACAGTGGACGGTCGGGAAGGAGTTAAAGGGAATATGTCGCTAGAAATTATTTTTTTTTTCAGCTAAACAATTAGTATTTGAGTGATGACACATTGTTTTATTTTTTTTTATTTTTTCACAAGTCAGGAAATATTATAAATTAGATTCTAATTTATAACATTTCCATGTGCTGGCCACTAGAGGGAGCAGTTCCCAAAATTGCAGCATGGTCACTGTGGTAAAGCAACCCCATTGATTTATGCTGCAAATTTGGGGTGGACACACTCTCCTCTAGTGTCCTCACACAATCCCCCCTCCCTTCTTCTGGCTAGTGCCAGGAGAAGGAGGGGTTTGAATGTCTTAAAACCTCCTACACTGTGTGCCGCCATTTTCTGAGCAACTGCACAGTGTAGGAGGATTAGATACAGGGATCAGCAGACAGTATCACACGAACATACACGAACATAATACACACATCATACACGAACATAAATCACCTTCTCCTGCCGCCGCCGCTCCTATTCCTTGCGCCTTTGCTTCGTTGAACATATGGCCGGAAGCCGCGGCCGGAAGTCGTCATCTTACTGTCCGGCAGTGGCTTCCGGTCCACATGAAAATGGCACCGGATTTCGCTCTACGAATGAGCTTCGTTTTGGTCTGTGTGGCATGCGCCGTTCCCACACAGACGGCGTACGCTTCTGAGAATGGAACGGCTCCCGTTCGCATTCTCTTTGGGGTTGTATGTGCCGTATAGCATCTCTGTATGTGTCATTAATCGACACATACAGAGATGAAAAAATTACAGCCCCCATAAAGAAGTAAAAGTTTGAATACAGTTAAAAGTATTAAGTGACAACACTAATAAATAACATTTTTGTTTATATTTTATTAAAAGCAATATAATAATACAAAAAAAAAATCATGACACCTTCCCTTTAAGTATTATCCCCGAGAACACTGTTACCTCATAACCATGCAAAAATATCATGTGAACCATTATATAAAAAGCGAGCAATTTAGTTATGTAATCTGCTGCTCAGCCAGTAGGTCACATAGATCTGACAACACCAGATGCGACTGAATTCATGAAAACAGCTGGAATTAGGAAGCAGGTGTATTTTGGAATGAAAATAAAGGAGAACGGCCACTTCCTTCCTAGCTAATTTTTATGTTGTTGATTTATACAACATGAGATCAGTTTTTTCACTTTTGTCCAAAAAATCTTAGAGACAAGAAGCAGTTCCACCGCCAGTGCAGGGAGCTCTGCAACATTACACGGAGATGCTCAAAATCTCAAACCGTTTATCCCACTGATCAGCTGTTTTGAAGGAGGCCGGACTACGCGCAGAAGAGAGGGAGGAGGTAAGTAGGAGCGTCTTTGGTCTTCCCCAGCACTGCTTTCCGCAGCGGAAAGTCTGTCCAAAAACCGCACCCCAATGTGGTGCACTTTTTCGGACGTAATGTACTGCAGGTTCCAGGTCGCATATGCTGCGTGATTTTTACTCAGCGCATTCGACCTGTGGGAACCCGGCCTTACAGCATTCCGTCCAGCAGAAGACAACATTATTTAGTTCTAACTTTGGACATGCACATATTCTGTATAGATGGAGGGTGGGGCTCAGAAGCTTTTCATATGGTGGGCCCAAGAAACCCCAGTCTGACATTGGATGTGTAGGAAGTTGTTGTGTAGTCCAGGCCCTAGGACATAGTAAGGCTTCTGAAGAACAACAATAGTGTTTCTATAGTAGCTAGTGCAGGGTGATAAAACATGTGTCTCGCCCTCTCAGAATCACCAACAGAGCTCGTAGTCATTTGGAGTGAACCTACAAAAAGGCAAGGATTCCCTCACACTGTATTGCCTATTTAACCCATTCCAGAAGGGGGAAGTGTACAGTCCAGTTTCCGGGAGTTGTTTAGTGGGTGCATATAGTACCCACTAGTTTACACTTTATGCACTTTTTTCAGATAATCATCTTCAAGTAAACATGTTTTTTTAAACACTTGGTAAATTACTCGTCAAGCCTTCTTGAAATATGGTCTTTTAACAGACAATAAACCTTAAACCTTCCAACCTTACCTTAATAAAAATGTTGTCAAGCTACTGTTAAGAGAAATACACAGTTTTAATAAACTAGTAAATGATATTGTAGCACTGACTGCCATTGACCACCGCCATCCTTCCTCCCCTGGCGGCCGTCAGCTTTCCTTGACTCGATGCCGGAATCCCTCCTCCTTCCTGGGGATGCTGGCATGTACTGCTTCCTGGTCCCCGCTCTGATGGTCTCTTCAAGGGCCAGCGTGCGCACCACTAGAAGTTTCCCCAGCCTATCCCTGTACACATTGGGCTATATAATCTGACCTGCCCTCTGACCCAGTGCCTGAGCAGTGTTGTGTCTTCCCTATGTTTGTCTTTCAAATGGTTCCTTAGTTGTATCCTGTATCCCGTATCCTGAACCCAATTTCCCATATCCAGTATCTGTGTCTAGTTCTAGTGCCAAGCCGAGTGTCCAAGTTGAGTTCACCATCTATGTCCGGTGCCTGTGCCAAGCTGAGGGTCTGAGATGATTGCACTATTCCAGCGTTCGGGTACAGTGCCAAGTCCAGTGTCTAGTGTCGATGCCAAGTCCAGTCCGGCATCCAAGCCAAGTCCAGTGCAGTGTCCTAGCCAAGTCCAGTGTCCGGTGTCAGTGCGAAGTCCAGTGTCCGGTGTCAGCGCCAAGTCCAGTGTCCAGTGTTGGTGCCATGTCCAGTGTCTGGTGTCGGTGCCAAGTCCAGTGTCAGAGACGACTTCAGTATCTACGTTTTGTATCTGAGGCAAGCCAACTTCCGATTGTCCAGCACAAGCCATCTACCAGCAAGTACTCTCATCCTAGAGAATATCATTGACATTTGTTTGACCAGCTGCTACTCCTAACAGTGAAGGAAATAAGTATTTGATCCCTTGCTGATTTTGTAAGTTTGCCCACTGTCAAAGACATGTACAGTCTAGAATTTTTAGGCTAGGTTAATTTCACCAGTGAGAGCTAGATCAGAGGCGTAGCTAGGTTCTCCAGCACCCGGGGCAAAGATTCCGTTTGGAGCCCCCCCCCAACCTCTTTCCCGACTTCTCCTTCCCCCTCGCCGTGTTTGTTTTCTCTACCAATCGACGTGTCATTTATTTTTATGTAACGCGAGCATAAAAACATTTGTACATTTTACAAGCAATATGGTTCTATACACAACACCAGAACCAAGCTCAGTACATACAGCCCCAGAAGCAAGCTCACTACATATATACAACACCAGCACAAATACAGCTCAATTTAGTGCAACCCCTGCCGTATAGGTGTGTACGGCGTAAAACTACAGCTCCCAGCATGGCCCAAACAATGATAAGGATATGCTGGGAGATGCCGTTTCACAAAAAATAAATCCTATCATAATCACACCACCCATCATCTCGCTGCAGATCATACAGTGACTACAGTGCTGAAAAGAGGCAGAATAAACATTTACATTAAGTGACTCACCGGTGACGTCTCAGATTCTAGATCTTTTTCTCCATCCGGTCCAGACCTCTATGATGGATTTCTACCGGCCACGACCCATTTCTGCAGTTTGCTGCTCAGATGTCTTCAGCTTCTCACTTTTCCAACATTTCTGCACCTACAAATAAATATAAAGTTATCATTATACCACACACTACGCCCCTAAATATAATAGCGCCATACACTGCACCTCTAATTATAATAGCACCATACACCGTGTCACACACACACACACACACACACACTGTGCCCCCTGTAGATAGTGCCTGCCATAGAGCCCCTGTAGATAGTGCCACCACACAGACCACCCCTGTATAGTGTCCCACAAATAACTCCCCCTATAGTGCTCTACAGATAGCCCACCCCTGTATATAGCCCCCTGTAGATATAGCCCACCCCTGTATATAGTACTCTACAGATAGCCCAACCATGTATGTAGCCCCCCTGTAGATATAGCCCACCCCTGTATATAGTGCTCCACATATAGTCCACCCCTGTATATAGTGTTTCACAGATAGCCCACCCCTGTATATTGCCCCCCTTGTACATATAGTCCACCCCTGTATATAGTGCTCCACTAGATAGTCCACCCCTGTATATAGTGCTCCACAGATAGCCCACCCCTGTATATACTATATACAAGGGTGGGCTATCTGTGGAGCACTATATACAGGGGTGGACTATATGTACAAGGGGGCTACATACAGGGGTGGGCTTTCTGTGGAACACTATAGGGGGAGCTATTTGTGGGATACTATATACAGGGATGGGCTATATCTACAGGGGGACTATATACAGGGGTGGGCTATATCTACAGGGGGACTATATCTACAGGGGGACTATATACAGGGGTGGGCTATCTACAGGGGGACCATATCTACAGGGGGACCATATCTACAGGGCGACCATATCTACAGGGGGACCATATCTACAGGGGTGGGCTATATCTACAGGGGTGGGCTATATCTACAGGGGTGGGCTATATCTACAGGGGGCTATATACTATATAGCCCCCCTGTAGCTATAGCCCACCCCTGTATATGGTGCTGCATAGATAGCCCACCCCAGTATATAGCCCCCCTGTAGATATAGTCCCCCTGTATATAGCCCACCCCCTGTAGATATAGTCCACCTGTATATAGCCCACCCCCTGTAGATATGGTCCCCCTGTAGATAGCCCACCCGAGTATATAGCCCCCTGTAGATATAGTCCCCCTGTATATAGCCCACCCCCTGTAGATATAATCCACCTGTATATAGCCCACCCCCTGTAGATATAGTCCCCCTGTATATAGCCCACCCCCTGTAGATATAGCCCCCTGTAGATATAGTCCCCCTGTATATAGCCCACCCCCTGTAGATATAGTCCACCTGTATATAGCCCACCCCCTGTAGATATGGTCCCCCTGTAGATAGCCCACCCCAGTATAAAGCCCCCTGTAGATATAGTCCACCTGTATATAGCCCACCCCCTGTAGATATAGTCCCCCTGTATATAGCCCACCCCCTGTAGATATAGTCCCCCTGTATATAGCCCACCCCCTGTAGATATAGTCCACCTGTATATAGCCCAGCCCTGTAGATATGGTCCCCCTGTATATAGCCCACCCCCTGTAGATATAGCCCCCCTGTAGATATAGTCCCCCTGTAGATATAGTCCCCCTGTAGATATAGTCCACCTGTATATAGCCCACCCCCTGTAGATATAGTCCCCCTGTATATAGCCCACCCCCTGTAGATATAGTCCACCTGTATATAGCCCACCCCCTGTAGATATAGTCCCCGTGTATATAGCCCACCCCCTGTAGATATAGCCCCCCTGTAGATATAGTCCCCCTGTAGATATAGTCCCACTGTATATAGCCCACCCCTGTAGATATAGCCCCCCTGTAGATATAGTCCCCCTGTATATAGCCCCCCTGTAGATATATTCCCCCTGTAGATATAGTCCCCCTGTAGATATAGCCCCCCTGTAGATATAGCCCCCCTGTAGATATAGTCCCCCCTCCCCTGCAGATACAGCCACACACTTCTATTACAATGAAAAAAAATAAAAAATATTCAAACTCACATTATTCCCGCTCCCACGCCGTTCGGCAGCCATGGAGACCTGCTCTCTTCTGCGCAGGTCTCCAGGGGGTTGAACACAGCGTCTATGAAAGGCGCTGATTGGCTGGGCAGGATGACTTTCCCTGCCAGTCAGTCAGCGCCTTTCATCGACGGAAGCGTCACTGGTACAAAAGGTACCAGTCGCTTCATTCGTGGAGAGGAACTGAATAGCCGGGCACGGAACGTGCCCGGTCATTCATTGCTTCTAATTGTACCTGTGTCCTTGCCACACAGGTACAATTATAGTGAAGGAGGTGGCGCTGGTGCCCCCCTCTGAGCTGCGCCCGGGGCACGTGCCCCGCCTGCCCCCCCCTAGCTACGCCCCTGGATAGATTATATATATTAAAAAAAACAGAAAATCACAAAATTATATATATTTATTTGCATTGTGCACAGAGAAATAAGTATTTGATCCCCTACCAACCATTAAGAGTTCAGCCTCCAGCAGACCAGTTACACGCTCCAAATCAACTTGGTGCCTGCATTAAAGACAGCTGTCTTAAATGGTCACCTGCATAAAAGACAAGGAGGAGACAACTGTTGGTGCAATAGTAAGAAAATGGAAGACATACGGCTCCATGCAAAATCTCACCTCGTGTGGTATCCTTGATCCTGAGGAAGGTGAGAGCTCAGCCGAAAACTACACGGGGGAACTTGTTAATGATCTCAAGGCAGCTGGGACCACAGTCACCAAGAAAACCATTGATAACACATTACGCCGTAATGGATTAAAATCCTGCAGTGCCCGCAAGGTTCCCCTGCTCAAGAAGGCACATGTACAGGCCCATCTGAAGTTTGCAAATGAACATCTGGATGATTCTGAGAGTGATTGGGAGAAGGTGATGTGGTCAGATGAGACTAAAATTGAGCTCTTTGGCATTAACTCAACTCGCCGTGTTTGGAGGAAGAGAAATGCTGCCTATGACCCAAAGAACACCGTCCCCACTGTCAAGCATGGAGGTGGAAACATTATGTTTTGGGGGTGTTTCTCTGCTAAGGGCACAGGACTACTTCACCGCATCAATGGGAGAATGGATGGAGCCATGTACCGTCAAATCCTGAGTGACAACCTCCTTCACTCCACCAGGACATTAAAAATGGCTCGTGGCTGGGTCTTCCAGCACGACAATGACCCGAAACATACAGCCAAGGCAACAAAGGAGTGGCTCAAAAAGAAGCACATTAAGGTCATGGAGTGGCCTAGCCAGTCTCCAGACCTTAATCCCATCGAAAACTTATGGAGGGAGCTGAAGATCCGAGTTGCCAAGCGACAGCCTCGAAATCTTAATGATTTACAGATGATCTGCAAAGAGGAGTGGGCCAAAATTCCATCTAACATGTGTGCAAACCTCATCATCAACTACAAAAAACGTCTGACTGCTGTGTCTTGCCAACAAGGGTTTTGCCACCAAGTATCAAGTCTTGTTTGCCAAAGGGATCAAATACTTATTTCTCTGTGCACAATGCAAATAAATATATATAATTTTGACTGTGTGATTGTCTGTTTTTTTTTTTATACATAATCTATCTCTCACTGGTAAAATTAACCTAGCCTAAAAATTCTAGACTGTTCATGTCTTTGACAGTGGGCAAACGTACAAAATCAGCAAGGGATCAAATACTTATTTCCTTCACTGTATAGACTACCATTGACTTTTTTTTGACCAGCTGCTACTCCACTACAGCGGAGCGGCCCAGTGGGCCCACATTCTCCTGCCTGTTGTTACAGTTTCCTCAGGCCATGGATCCCGCTGGACAACCCAAGACAGCAATCCAGTTAATGCAAGCGGACATGTGTGACCTCTGTGCACGATAGGATCAGCTCCTACAGGCTGTTAACTGAATTGTTAATCGTTTGGATCTTCCGTCGGTGGCTGCTCCCTCTACTCCACCACCTGTTAACCCTCCTGCCTTTTCTGCGGCTGGAATTTCGTTGCCCCTACCACCTCATTACGATGGAGATGCAAAAACCTGTAAAGGCTTCATCAACCAGTGAAAGATCCACTTTAAGTTACACGCTCATCTTTTTCCCTCTGATGTGACTAAAGTCGCTTTTATTGACTCCCTCCTCTCTGGCAAAGCCTGGGCATGGGTGAATCTTAGTCCGGAATCTTCAAACTTGCAATTATTTCTGGAGATCTTTCTTACTGTGTTGAACAACCGGACCAAACATCTTCTGCAGCTGCCTCACTTCTGACTCTCCGTCAAGGGGAATTCGACATTAGGGGAGTACGCCATCCAATGCCGTAAGTTGGTAGCGGAGCTGGCTTGGAACGATGAGGCCTTGGTGGCAACCTTCTGGCAAGGACTAGCTTCTTAAATAAAAGATGAGCTGGTGGCTCGTCATCTTTTATCTACCTTGGATGCCCTAATACTTCTGGCTACACGGATCGACATGAGGTTTCGAGAATGCACCCTGGAAATGAGTCTAGCAAAAAGTTCTTATCGACTGGCGCCTAAATTCCAGAGACCCCTACAGCCTCTTTTGGTGGTTCCCCCTGAGGAGCCTATGCAGGTGGACAAACTCAGACTGTCTGACCAGTAGCGGCAGCGCAGACGTTCAGCAGGATTATGTCTGTATTGTGGCCACAAGGGTCATTTTGTGTGTCAATGTCCACAGAAGCAGAGAAACTCCAGCACTTAGGGTTGATTGGAGAGACTACCCTAGGTGGATCGACGCCAACTGCTAAATTCTCTCCCAGGCTATCTATTCCTGTGACAATCTTCTCTGGTGAAGAATCGCACTCTATTCTCGCTTATCTGGATTCTGGACAGCTGCAAATTTCATCCAACAGGCCTTAGAAGACTGCCTCCATTTGGCCACAGTTCCTCTGGAGAAACCTCTGGCAGTTGCTTCTGTAAATGGTCAACCTCTGCCAGACCCAATTATTTTCATCACCAAACCTCTGAGGCTACAAGTAGGAGTTCTTCACTCGGAACAAATAGCTTTTTATGTCCTCACAAAATCTATTTACCCCATTCTACTGGTAATGACATGGCTTCGCTATCATGCTCTTGTCCTCGACTGGAATTCCGGAGAGATCCTCTAGTGGCGATCTGAATTGCCTTCACCGCTGCCTGCCAGGTTCGTCCAGTCCTGTCCACGATGCCTCGCTCACTCTCTGGACTGCCTCCACAGTATATCTGTTTTGCGGATGTCATTAGCAAAATGGAGGCTGAGGTCCTTCCTCCTCATCGTCCCTACGATTGTCCTATTGACTTACTCCCTGAAGCTTCTCCTCCTCGTGGACGGGTTTATTTCCTTGCCTGAAATCAAGGCCATCTCGGCTTATGTCAAGGAGAAGCTCAAGAGGGGGTTTATAAGGAAGTTTACTTCATCAGCCAGAGCTGGCTTCTTCTTCATTGAAAAGAAGGATGGATGACTCCGACCATGTATTGACTACCGTGGTTCACACCAAATCACGGTCAAAAACAAGTAACACTTGCAGCTAATCTCTGAGCTCTTCAACAGAATTTGTGGGGCCAAGATTTTCACAAAGCTGGATCTATGCGGGGCTTATAACCTGATCCGTATCTGTAAAGGTAACGGATGGATAACCGCATTCAACACCCCAAATGGTCACTACGAATATCTCATGATGCCCTTTGGACTGTGTAACAATCCAGCTGTGTTTTAGAAATTTGTAAACTACATCTTCTGGGATCTATTGTATGTCTATGTGGTGGTATATCTGGACAACATCCTGATTTACTCACCAGATTTGACGACGCATCAGAAGCATGTTTGCCAAGTCCTGTCGCGGTTAAGGGGGAATAACCTCCATGCCAAACTCGAGAAGTGTGTGTTCGAAAAGAAATCCTATCCTTCCAGGGCTATATTGTCTCAGATCGTGGACTCCAGATGGATCCAGAGAAGGTGAAGTCTGTCTAAGAGTGGTCACGCCATCAAGGTCTCCGTGCAATACATAGATTTATTGAGTTTGCTCATTTTTACCGGCAATTCATCCCAAACTTTTCGTCTCTTACTGCTCCAATTTCTGCTCTCACCAGGAAGGGAGTGAATGCTAATGTATGGACCCCTGAGGCAGAGTCGGCATTCACCAACCTTAAGAGCGCCTTCACTTCAGCTTCCGTTCTTCACCTTCCTGACATTACTCATTCACTTTTGTTTGACCAGCTACTACTCCTAGAGACTATCATTGACTTTTATTTGACCAGCTGCTACTCTGCTACGGCGGAGAGAACCAGTGGGTCCACATTCCCCTGCCAGTTGTTACAGACATAGTGGGCCTTGTACACAACCAAAGCTGATTTTTCATTAGACGTGGAAGCCATGGGCCTATGGGTGACTTTGGCTGGAGGAAGCTGTGTGCCAGAAACCCGTCACCTCAACAGAATCAGTCTCAGACTGAGATATCTATACATCAAATTTCTCACAGCTCTGTCAGTGACAACACTGTGTGCTCTTCCTGCATCTATTTCTGTTAGCGGAGATCAATACAGGAGCAGTAAGCTACATGGAGCAGCCAGGAATAAGCTGCTATTTAGCTTGCTGCCAACAGAGGGCATTGGCACTGCTGGAATTACTGTGAAAAGGGAGGGGAAGACACTGCTGTCACTGCTGGGGAAAGGGGGCAGGCACTGCTGTGACTACTGGAAGTGAAAATGGAAACACGGCTGTGGCTACTGGAAAGAAAAAGAAGAGGATACTGATGTACAACTTGGGGAAAGACACTGCTACGAGTACTGTTTACCTGTTTTTGGGGGTAACACAGCTGCAGCTATTGATGAAGAGGGACTAGAGAAAATGACAAAATATAGAAGAAAAGCAAAGAATTAAAATTGAAATTAAAAACATGACTGTATGTTACAGAGCCAATAAATGTTGGACTCCTAAAACAGACAAAAAACGTAAGATTTCATGAACAAATGTGTCTCAAATGATATGGATGAATTACAAACGATAGTATTACATTTATAAATATAATGTGGAGTGACATATGTTATTTTGAATAATATTCGGCAATGTGAAACATGGGTTACGATAATTACTGTGATTCTTTGCTTTTCTTCTATATTTTGTCATATTCTCTAGCCTACTTCCTGCATGTACTCTGCCCTCACGTCCTGAGCGTTCCTTGCGGCATACAATTTTATAAACTCCATTTTTCCTATTAATAACTAACATTAACATCAATTAATTAATTTGCCGCAAATTCTAAAAGCACAGAGTCGAAATCCATTTCTACTCTGATTTTCCCCAGAATTATTATTGTTTTGGGTCAAATTTCAATTACGCTCCATTCACCAACATCATCTCACACGGGAAAATTGCAAGTTTTGAATGAATCATCTATTCCAAATGAATTTCGTTTGCATAAATACTCTTAGAACATTCTCTATTGTGAACACACACCATACTATTTAATTTTTATAGTTATTCTCAATAAACTAAGAATAACCGTTAGTATACTTACCGGCTGAGTTGACCCGTCAATCCCGATAGACACAGATGATGAGTAATCTTCCCTTTGATGACACTAAACCGGAAACAAAAGCCAGGAGTGAATACAGAGTACCTATGCATGCCATGAATAAGGACTCAAGACGTGTCAGAAACGCGTAGGCACATTTGAACAGGGCTCACTTTGATCCTTCACCTATCACTCATCTCTGTACTCTGCTGTATTACAGAACTATTCTATCATAGTTCATTTTAATTTTTGTTACATCAATAAAATTGGAACATGAGTTCCTTTTTAACTCACATCCAGGGCTGGATCTTGGCTCTACTTTCTTCCTGTTGTTCACCGCTGGCCGTGCGGGAATCCGGGCGCTGTCTGTCCCCAGACACAACTAATGGTGAGCTGGAGGTTTACCTCCCCCTCTTCCCCACTCGTAACTTTTGTGCATGGAAATAGATCACTCTGTGTGTAATGAATCTATATAATATATGAGTTTCACTTTTTTAATTGAATTACTGAAATAAATTAACTTTTTGATGATGTTCTAATTCATTGAGAAGGACTAGTAGGTAACAAGTATAAATGACTAAAATGAAACCCCACATGGCTTACACCTTCTGTAAAAAGGGCAACATATGACAAAAAAAGGGCATTTAAAAATTAAACTCTAAGGGTACAGCTCTAGCCTTTGTAAATTACAAAGAGCCTAATAAAATCAGCAAAAATACAAAATGAAAGTCAGGTGGCCAGGGATAGCAAAACAAATCCCAAATTTTTTTTCAAGTATGTAAATGAAAAAAAGCCAAGGTCTGAACATGTAGGACCCCTAAATAGTGGTAATGGGGAGTTGGTCACAGGGGATCAAGAGAAGAGAAGGCAGAGTTACTAAATGGGTTCTTTAGCTCTGCATATACAACAGAAGAAAGAGTAGCCGGTGCCAGTGAGGTTAATACATCAATTAATATACTGAATTGGCTCTAGGTCTTCCCCAGGTAATTATAGACCAGTAAGCTTAACATCCATTGTGGGAAAAATATTTGAGGGGCTATTGAGGGACTATATACAGGAGCATGTGACAAAAAATAGTATTATAAGTAACAGCCAGCGCGGTTTTACTAAGGACAGAAGTTGTCAAACCAACCTGATTTGTTTTTATGAAGAGGTGAGCAGAAGCCTAGACAGAGGGGCCACTGTGGATATAGTGTTTTTGGACTTTGCAAACGCATTTGACACTGTCCCTCATAGACGTCTAATGGGTAACTTAAGGACTGTAGGTTTAGAAAGTATAGTTTGTAATTGGATTGAAAATTGGCTCAAGGACAGTATCCAGAGAGTTGTGGTCAATGATTCCTACTCTGAATGGTCCCCGGTTATAAGTGGTGTACCCCAGGGTGCCATGTTGGGACCACTATTATTCATCTTATTTATTAATAATATAGCAGATGGGATTAATAGCACGGTTTCTATTTTTGCGGATGACACCAAGCTATGTAGTATTGTTTAGTCTATGGAAGATGTTAGTAAATTGCAAGCTGATTTGGACACACTAAGGCTATGTTCACACGGGGTCTTTTGCCGAGTTTTTTGACGCGGAAACCGCGTCGCAAAACTCGGCAGAAACGGCCCGAGAACGCCTCCCATTGATTTCAATGGGAGGCGTCGGCGTCTTTTTCCCGCGAGCAGTAAAACTGCCTCGCGGGAAAAAGAAGCGACATGCCCTATCTTCGGGCGCTTCCGCCTCCGACCTCCCATTGACTTCAATGGGAGGCAGGAGAAAGCGTGTTTTCTGCCCGCGGCGCTCAATGGCCGCGGGCGAAAAACGGCGCGATCATTGCTATTCACACGGAGTATTTTGGGGGAGGAATATCTGCCTCAAAATTCCGTTTGGAGCTTTGAGGCAGATATTCCTCCCCCAAAATACTCCGTGTGAACATAGCCTAAGTGTTTGGGTATCCACTTGGCAAATGAGGTTTAATGTAGATAAATGTAGAGTTATGCATCTGGGTACCAACAATCAGCATGCATCATATGTCCTAGGGGGAGCTATACTGGGAGAGTCACTTGTTAAGAAGGATCTGGGTATACTTGTAGATCACGGTGTTTTGCAGTGTATCGCGCCATTGCAAATGATTCTAATAATAAAATAAAACAATTCAGATATTCCAAATACCCCCTACATTAAAGTGGACTCTAAGTAAAGAAATTTCCTGTCCAGAATGTTTTAGTGTGGATTGCCACACTTTTTATATAATTACATACAGTGAAGGAAATAAGTATTTGATCCCTTGCCGATTTTGTAAGTTTGCCCACTGTCAAAGACATGAACAGTCTAGAATTTTTAGGCTAGGTTAATTTTACCAGTGAGAGATAGATTATATTAAAAAAAAACAGAAAATCACATAGTCAAAATTATATATATTTATTTGCATTGTGCACAGAGAAATAAGTATTTGATCCCCTACCAACCATTAAGAGTTCAGCCTCCTCCAGACCAGTTACATGCTCCAAATCAACTTGGTGCCTGCATTAAAGACAGCTGTCTTAAATGGTCACCTGTATAAAAGACTCCTGTCCACAGACTCAATTAATCAGTCTGACTCTAACCTCTACAACATGGGCAAGAACAAAGAGCTTTCTAAGGATGTCATGGACAAGATCATAGACCTGCACAAGGCTGGAATGGGCTACAAAACCATAAGTATGACGCTGGGTGAGAAGGAGACAACTGTTGGTGCAATAGTAAGAAAATGGAAGACATACAAAATGACTGTCAATCGACATCGATCTGGGGCTCCATGCAAAATCTCACCTCGTGGGGTATCCTTGATCCTGAGGAAGGTGAGAGCTCAGCCGAAAACTACACGGGGGGAACTTGTTAATGATCTCAAGGCAGCTGGGACCACAGTCACCAAGAAAACCATTGGTAACACATTACGCCGTAATGGATTAAAATCCTGCAGTGCCCGCAAGGTTCCCCTGCTCAAGAAGGCACATGTACATGCCGGTATGAAGTTTGCAAATGAACATCTGGATGATTCTGAGAGTGATTGGGAGAAGGTGCTGTGGTCAGATGAGACTAAAATTGAGCTCTTTGGCATTAACTCAACTCGCCGTGTTTGGAGGAAGAGAAATGCTGCCTATGACCCAAAGAACACCGTCCCCACTGTCAAGCATGGAGGTGGAAACATTATGTTTTGGGGGGTGTTTCTCTGCTAAGGGCACAGGACTACTTCCCCCGCATCAATGGGAGAATGGATGGAGCCATGTACCGTCAAATCCTGAGTGACAACCTCCTTCCCTCCACCAGGACATTAAAAATGGCTCGTGGCTGGGTCTTCCAGCACGACAATGACCCGAAACATACAGCCAAGGCAACAAAGGAGTGGCTCAAAAAGAAGCACATTGAGGTCATGGAGTGGCCTTAATCCCATCGAAAACTTATGGAGGGAGCTGGAGATCCGAGTTGCCAAGCGACAGCCTCGAAATCGTAATGATTTACAGATGATCTGCAAAGAGGAGTGGGCCAAATTTCCATCTAACATGTGTGCAAACCTCATCATCAACTACAAAGAACGTCTGACTGCTGTGCTTGCCAACAAGGGTTTTGCCACCAAGTATCAAGTCTTGTTTGCCAAAGGGATCAAATACTTATTTCTCTGTGCACAATGCAAATAAATATATATAATTTTGACTATGTGATTTTCTGTTTTTTTTTTTTTATATAATCTATCTCTCACTGGTAAAATTAACCTAGCCTAAAAATTCTAGACTGTTCATGTCTTTGACAGTGGGCAAACTTACAAAATCAGCAAGGGATCAAATACTTATTTCCTTCACTGTAAGCGTTCGAACCTACCCACACATTATATTAAACTCACCCATTACGTATAGGCCTATATGGGCACATTCAATATCCTAAGCGCGCTCAGCCCATTTAGTTAGGCTGTGCACATGAGAAGGGTGTAGGACAGTGCGGCGTGCGCAGTAAGCCGCGACAACTCTCCCGGCTAATGCACAGATACGGTGCCAGGAGCAAGCTCAGTACATATATACAGCACCAGAACAAAGCTCAGTACATAAATACAACACCAGAACAAAGCTCACTACATATATACAACACCAGAACAAAGCTCAGTACATAAATACAACACCAGAACAAAGCTCAGTACAAATATACAGCCCCAGAACCAAGCTCATTACATATATACAGCCCCAGAACCAAGCTCAGTACATATATACAACACCAGAACCAAGCTCAGTACTTATATATAACACTAGAACCAAGTTTAGTACATATATACAGCACCAGAACAAAGCTCAACACATATATTCAGCACCAGAACAAAGCTCAGTACATATATATATATATATATATATATATATATATGTTTTGAGCTTGATTGTTCTGATATATATGTACTGAGCTTTGTTCTGGTGCTGTATATATGTACTGAGCTTTGTTCTGGTGCTGTATATATGTACTGAGCTTGGTTCTGGGGCTGTATTTATATGCAGAGCTTAGTTCTGGAGTTGTATATATGTTTTGAGCTTCTCTTTGGTGCTGTATTTATGTATTGAGCTTGGTTGTTATGATGAATATAACTCCAGAACCAAGTTCAGTACATATATATATACAGCACCAGAACCAAGCTCAGTACATATATACAGCACCAGTACAAATACAGCTCAGTACAGAGAAAATTTGCAAATTTAGTTTAACCCCTGCCATATAAGTTTGTACGGCATAAAACTACAGCTCCCAGTATAGCCAGAACGATGGTAAGGATATGCTGGGAGATGTTGTTTAAAAAAAAAGTACGATACACACATCATCTCGCTGCAGATCATACAGTGATTACAGTACTGAGCAGTCACAGGGAGAATAAACATTTACATTTAGTGACTCACAAGTGACGACGTCTTAGATTCTAGTTGTTCTCTTTACTTTTCCATTAGTTCCAGAACTCTATGATGCCTCCTGGCCATGACCCATTTCTGCGGAAATGGGTAAATTTGCTGCTCAGATGTCTTCTGAAGCTCACTTTTTCAACATTTCTACACCTATAAACGAAGAGCAAATTCTTATGGTATCACACTTTATGCCCCCAAATATAATAGTATCATACACTGTGTCCCCGTATAAAATAGCGCTACACACTGTGCCCCTGAATATAATAGTAACATACACGGTGCCCCTGAACAAAATTGTGTCAAGCACTGTAAAGTAATGCACCACACACAGTGTCCCCTGTAGATAGAAACCCTCATAGAGCCCTCTGTAGCTAGTGCTTCCAGTAGAGCCCTCTGTAGATATTGATCCCAGTATAGCCCTCTATAGATAGTTCTCCCCATAGAGTCCTTTGTAGGTAGTAGCGTTCCCTGTAGATAGTGAAAACTGTAGCATTCCCTGCCGACAGGGCCCCCTGTAGCATTCCCTGTAGATAGAGCCCCCTGTGGCGTTCCCTGTAGATAGAGCCCTCTGTGGCGTTCCCTGTAGATAGAGCCCCCTGTGGTGTTTCCTGTAGATAGAGACCCTGTGGCATTCATTGTAGATAGAGCCCCCTGTGCCGGTCCCTGTAGATAGGGCCCCCTGTGGCATTTCCTGTAGATAGAGCCTCGTGTGGCGTACCCTGTAGATAGAGCCCCCTGTGGCGTTCCCTGTAGATAGAGCCCCCAGTGGGGGTCCCTGTAAATAGGGCCCCATGTGGCGTTCCCTGTAGATAGAGCTCCCTGTGGCATTTCCTGTAGATAGGGCCCCTTGTGGTGTTCCCTATAGATAGAGCCTCTTGTGGCGTTCCCTGTAGATAGAGCCCCTTGTGGCGTTCCCTGTAGGTAGAGCCCCTTGTGGCGTTCCCTGTAGATACAGCCCCTTGTGCCGTTCCCTGTAGATAGAGCCCCCTGTGGCGTTCCCTGTAGATAGAGCCCCTTGTGCCCCTGCGGTGGTCCCTGTAAATAGGGCCCCATGTGGCGTTCCCTGTAGATAGGGCACCCTGTGGCATTTCCTGTAGATAGGGCCCCTTATGGCATTCCCTGTAGATGGAGCCCCTTTTGGCGTTCCCTGTAGATGGAGCCCCTTGTGGCGTTCCCTGTAGATAGAGCCCCCTGTGGTGTTTCCTGTAGATAGAGACCCTGTGGCATTCATTGTAGATAGAGCCCCCTGTGCCGGTCCCTGTAGATAGGGCCCCCTGTGGCATTTCCTGTAGATAGAGCCTCGTGTGGCGTACCCTGTAGATAGAGCCCCCTGTGGCGTTCCCTGTAGATAGAGCCCCCAGTGGGGGTCCCTGTAAATAGGGCCCCATGTGGCGTTCCCTGTAGATAGAGCTCCCTGTGGCATTTCCTGTAGATAGGGCCCCTTGTGGTGTTCCCTATAGATAGAGCCTCTTGTGGCGTTCCCTGTAGATAGAGCCCCTTGTGGCGTTCCCTGTAGGTAGAGCCCCTTGTGGCGTTCCCTGTAGATACAGCCCCTTGTGCCGTTCCCTGTAGATAGAGCCCCCTGTGGCGTTCCCTGTAGATAGAGCCCCTTGTGCCCCTGCGGTGGTCCCTGTAAATAGGGCCCCATGTGGCGTTCCCTGTAGATAGGGCACCCTGTGGCATTTCCTGTAGATAGGGCCCCTTATGGCATTCCCTGTAGATGGAGCCCCTTTTGGCGTTCCCTGTAGATGGAGCCCCTTGTGGCGTACCCTGTAGATAGAGCGCCTTGTGGCTTTCCCTGTAGATAGAGCCCCGTGTGGCGTTCCTTGTAGATAGAGCCCCCTGTGGCGTTCCTTGTAGACAGAGCCCCCTGTGGCGTTCCGTGTAGACAGAGCCCCATGTGGCGGTCCCTGTAGATAGGGCCCCATGTGGCGTTCCCTGTAGATGGGGCCCTATCTACAGGGAACGCCACATGGGGCCCTATCTACAGGGAACGCCACATGGGGCCCTATCTACAGGGAACGCCACATGGGGGCCTATCAACAGGGAACGCCAGATAGGGCCCTATCTACAGGGACCGCCACATGGGGTCCCATGTGGCGTTACCGTGTAGATAGGGCCCCCTGTGGCGTTCCCTGTAGATAAGGGCCCCCTGAGGCGTTCCCTGTAGATAAGGGTCCCTATATAGTCCCCTGTAGTTAGTTCCCTATATAGTCTTCTGTAGTTCTCGTTCCCTGTATAGTCCCCTATGTAGTGCCCACAGTAGAAGAAAAAAACACATTTTCTTACCTGTCCCGTTGCCGCACCATCCTCCAGCGACGTCAGTCTTCCTTCATCGGAACGATGCAGCGGCGCGATGACGTCATCGTCATCGCGCCGACTGCATCATCACTAAAGCGCCAAATGGTGAGGCATCATGTACCTCGCCAGGGCAGCGCTAGTCAACTAAATTCTATCCGCGTCCTGAGGATACAATTGAGTGCAGGGGACTGGAACGGTTCCGGCTTCCCACTTCAAACGGTTTTGCGAACCGGCTGGCATTTTAACAACAGGTTCGGGAGAACCAGGGCGAACCGGCCGGATCCCACCCCTGCTGGAGGCTGTTATCGCTGCCCAAGGTGCATTGCCTAAGTACTGAGTAAAGGGTCTGAATACTTATGTCAATGCAAGATTTTAGTTTTCCCTTTTCTATAAATTAGCAAAGATTACTAACCTTCTGTTTTCACGCTGTCATTATGGGGTATTGAGTGCAGAATGATGAGGGAAACGTGAATTTTTTTTATTTTAGCACGATGCCTCAACATAACAAAATGTGAAAAAATTTAAAGGGTCTGAAGACTTTCGGAATGCATGGTATCACCCTGGAGTCCAGGCTGTTCACATAGAATCTTCTAGACTGGATACAATTGTAGAAAATCTCTGTATTGTCCCTGTAGAGGATTTCCGGCTTTGGATGTAAATAATAATAGGGCAGATGTATTAATCAAAATTCGTGCTCCACATAAAGAGTTTTAGACACTTTTTGCGACTCGCTCTACGTGGCTAAGAAGGAAATTAGTCATGGCTTAAGATGTGCCAAATTGAACCAAAATTTTGATGCAAAAAAGGGGTCTACAGTAAGCCAATCAAGAGGTGGTATAAAGTTAGACAGAAGTGTCTAAAAATGGACCACATTTATCATCTAGCATGAGCCACTTTGATAAATTAGCAAATCTGAACCAATATTTCCATTCATAGACAAGAAGAGAAGCAAAAAATGGTGTTGAACTGAAACACAAAAGGGCAGATTTACTAAGACTGACGATTCATACACCAGTCTTAGCTTTCTGCTCGGCTGGAATAAGATGCAAAAGATTTATTAAGAGGTATAAGGACCGCGGCCACGCACCAACCATTTCTGCCAGAAAACCCTCAATTGGACAAAAAAAATAAATATGTATACTTATCTCACCGCACCTCTTTGCTCGTGCCCTCCGGGTCCCCTCACCCTGCTGCAGCTCATACAAGGTCCTGACACCAAACAGCGTTAGGTTCTTATATGCAATGGAGCACTCAACGTCCTGGGTGCTGCATCACATACAACGTCCTGATGCGTCAGAACGTTGTAGGACCCCCACACAGTATAATGTCCCCTAACTGCCCCCACACAGTATAATGCCCCCTTTAGTGCCCCCACACTGTATAATGCCCCCTTTAGTGCTCCAACACAGCATAATGCCTTTTAGTGACCCACATAGTATAATGCCCCCTTGGGACCCACCACATAGTATAAATAATGCCCCTTTTTGATACCCCACACACAATATAATGCCCGACCACATTATGCCCCCACTGTCACATGGTATAATTATGCCCCCACACAGTATACAGCCTCACTTATGCCCCCAACAGCTCCCTTATGCCCCCCACTGTGCCACATAGCAATAATAATCTTTAACAATGTAAAAATTATAATTGTGTATAAATAATGGCTGCCTTGCAGCCTGGAGACCCGGGAACAGAGCGATGGTTGAGTTTTACTTCCCACTCGTAGCTTTCTGGAGTCCTCTGATCTGGTCCCGGCGCTGCACTGTGACACACACGTTGCATTGTCATGTGTCAGTAACAGTGGATCGCTGGCGCAAGATCAGAGGAGCGCCTGGGCGAAAAGGCAGCTGCAGTGTCGCCGCTGCGACACTGCAGCTGCCTTTTCGCCCAGGCGCTCCTTCTCTGATCTTGCGCCAGCGATCCACTGTTACTGACACATGACCTGTCACGTGATCATGCAACATGTGTGTCTCAGTGCTCCAGAAACACAGGAGGGGAGAAGAGCCAGCGCAGCGCCCCCGTACACTTTCTGGAGTGATGCGCCCTGTGCGATGGCACAGATCGTACACCCCAAAGGCCGGCCCTGGCTAAGGGGGACTACTGGGTCCTGAAATGTAAATCCGGTACTGTACAAATCTATTAGAAAACTGTACTGTACAAATTTATGTAGATAACCCCCTTTAAAACTAAAAAGCTGGCCTGAGCGATCGGGGAAAGTCTTATAGAGTGTCTCTCCATTCTGCATCATAGAGGGGGATACCGAAAAGTGAGTCTCCCCCTGTGACATCCATGTGCCTTTATAGGGCATAAGGACAGGGGTTCTTTAATGAGACAACCCCTTTAATGCAGAAAAAAAGAGATTCCGTCATTGTTTTTTATCTTGAATATGTACAGAGATCAACATAAAAATGTATTATTGAGCAGTTTGTAGTAGTTATAGAAATATACATCATGTATTGTTATTACTATCTTGTTTAGCTTTAACATTTAGATGTTATTCTTTTTAGCATTTTAGTTGTGAATCTTTAATTTTAAACAATAATGTACTGGATTTTGTCTCACTGGAGAGTCACGGTCCCTTCAATGCTTTTCCAGATGCAGCCCCTTGTCTATAGGTGCGGCTGTTTCTAATACTGTAGCTTAGTCCCATTTACTTGTAGCTGAGCTGCAGTACCAGGCACAGCCGCACATACGGATGAACATTGGAGCAAGTTCTGCTGATGGGTGGGAGTCCTGGAGGTGGGACATTGATGACCTTTTCTAAGGATAGGCTGTCAATGTATAATCACAGAAAATCTTACTAACAGGCAATATGGGCAGGGGTACTGCATGTAAAATACACTGTTTTCCCAATTGTGATTTTTCTCCAATGAAGTTGGTGGGGAACAACCTTACAAGAATACAGTAGTTATGTTATAAATAATAAAGGAAAAAATAAACAGATCAGTACACAAATAAATAAACTACCTCACATAAAATCATCAACACTATGTATCAATGGGAATTTATACATCTTTATATACACACAGAACATCTGCCCTCTGCACAAAACCATGGAAAAGCTGTGAATGGAGGATCATCTGCTCAGTATCTGATAATAGGAGAGTCATAAAGCCTTATGAATGTATATAGCTGTATATAGGAATAGTGTAGAGATGCTGTTACTTTTCCCTGTAAGTTTACTGACTGTTTCCACATACACAAGCTCAGATTGATCACAGCAGCACATGTTGCATGCAGGAAGCCCACAGCAGTGTATCCAGTCATGTCCCTGGTGTGTGTGTGATCGCTATCACTAAGATATTAGGAAGTTGTGAGGGGCTGGTGGGGGTGTGGAGGGGCAGCCCTTCCATCCAATCACTGTCCTCCTCCTATGTCAGGATGCCTCTGAACTTGTGTTATTAAAGGGAGAGGAGCTCCCCTACAGTCCACAGAC